>NC_087478.1:24331473-24343973 GCF_036417665.1 Passer domesticus
ACCATTCTGTGAGATATAACCACAAAAGTGATACTAACTGAAAGTACTTCTACAAAGGTATTCAGATTTTTAAATAATAAAAAATAATGATTGAAAACTGTTCTCACAGTCATATGAGCATAAGAGACACTTAAATCATAGTCTCATAAGTATTAAAATAATTAAATGGAAAATTTATTTGAAAAGACAATTACTCACAATTTACGTTATATAGATAAAATTAAATTTCATCTTATATTGAGCTCATCTATATCTCACTACACTAATCTATTTACTGCTAAGTGTTACAGATACTACATACTCTTGTATTTAATCCATTACTTGAAATTAAGAAATAGTAAATAATATCTGTCAATGTGTCTGAAAAGGATTTTAACTTCATCCATATGGTAGAATTCCACTGTATTACGCTAACAATATGGAAAATTTTAGGAAATAGGTCAACTTCATAACTGTTACACATAAAGACAGAAAATTTAGTGGTTCTTTTCACAAGAAACAAACAACATGAGAGATGCTTTAATATACTTCTTTGAAGCACTTTTAATACAGAATCTTTGCACTGAATTACAGCCTTGGCAACTGCAACTCATATAGATGTACTTTGTTGATGAAACCAGGAGTGTGATTCAACAGTAAGGGCCTGACTGCCAGGTGTGTTAAACATGAATGAAACTATGCACCTACAAAAGTGCCCACAAATGTGCATTCACACCCCTACACCAGCCCACTTGATTCTGTGATTAACTTTTACCCGAACTACCATAAGTTCATGAGTTATAAAACCACATGCAGGTAATTTTGTTGTGTCTGCACAGTTAGACATCATTACTGAAAATTATGCCCTTTGATAAACAGTTCTGGAAAATCAAGTTTCCACAATCTCTTAGGTAACCTCTATTAAGTGCTATTTTTTGATTGGAAATCATGTGACTCAAGATGTTATACAACCGCTTCACGTCAAATGATAAGCACAGTTGAAATCTCATCAGAATTACCTGTCTCGCCTTGCATTTAGAACTGAAGACTGTCCATTCACTATGGAATGATGAGTTATTGGTGGTGATGCTTTGGAAGTGGTGGAGGAGGTAGTAGAGGAGGAATTGTTAGTAGTGAGGTCTAGCCCTCCATGTTTAATGCCATTGTCTTCCATACTGTGAACTCCAGTCACTTCTTTCCATAACTGCTGAATCTCAGCAGGACTTAAGCCAGCTATAAAATGAAAGAGAGCCCCACTAATATAACAAAATAAAGAGTTTCATATAATGAGCTCAATATTATTAATGGATTAATGCCAACAATAAAGCTGATGCTGTTTCACCAGCACAATCAACATGTAGTAAAACATAAATTCATAAATCCATAAATGTATAAACATAAAACAAAAGAGAGCTTAAAATTGCCCTCTACTCCACTTGCAGCCTGGACACTTGTAGTTTCCAGGATTCATCCTTGGTCACAAAAGCATGTTGAATGCATTCATACATATGCGTTAGGGTTGTCTGGCTCAAGTTTGCATGAAGTCATGGAAACATACAGTACAATATGCTTCTGCCTGAAGTAGACTTCATAACACAGGCAAGAGAAGGGCTGTGAGCATTCTCTTATCTTGGCACTGAAGATGTAGCTAAGATAGGAAACCATATTTTGAAAGATGAAGAGCTCATCAGAAATATAAACATGTTCTGTCACTGCCAGACCTTCTAAGTTTGACGTATCACTTTTGAAAAATACTAGATTAAATGTGGAAAAGAATATGTAGCCCAGAGCTCTTGTGATTTCAAAGCCAGGTTCTTCAGCCTGACATAGTTTGTTCCAGAGATATCTCAAAATCAGTCTTCTCTATTTCATCTCAACAATTGAAATCAGGTAACATATGGTCAGGGTATCTAGATCTGCTGGAATGCAAAACATTCAAAATGCTGATGCTGTTTGAACCAAAATATTGTGCCTTTTTTTTTTTTTTAATGAAAGAGCTCACATTTCTGGTCCTGAAAAGTACTAGAAGCCATCTGTTCATTCAGGTTAATAATATGCAGTAGAAAAATGTAAAGACTGTTTTTTACTGTTTGGCAAATCTGTTTATTAGATAATGTTTTATTCTGAGAACACATAAACTCAGACTACTGAAGGAGACTCAACAAAAAATTATGAAGAAAGCACAGGAAGTTCTTTAATTCTTTTCAGTTGCTATCTCACCATGAAGTATTCAAAGCCATTAAAAACAGATTAGTAGTTATTTACAGAAATATTAATTTCTGGAGGAAGCAGTAAACAAAGTGGGTGGAGGGGATTTTTTTTTTTTAATTATGAAACCAGCTCATTTTTAGACTACTGCTTTGAGTCTTGATTCTTTACCTTAGATAACAACACCCACTAGCAAACTCAGCTAAGGGAAAAAGTGAAAAAGAGTTGATTGCAAGTCCTAAAACTGGACTTTATACCATATTTGTATAGAAAAACCCTAGGTTTTTAGGAAGCAAGCAAAGAAGCCAGGCTCTAATTTATTGCATTAGAGAGATGGGTAACGGGAGTGATGGTAATACTGGTTGTAATTGTTTAATGAAGGTAAGTAATTACTGCTGAGTTCATGAGGTATGTTGCAGCAACACTGCAAAAACCCCACTTTAGTGTTGTAAGTAACAGCTACCTGCAAATGTATTCACAAATCAAAATGAAATAATGTATTCATTTAGGTGGCATGATATACAAAGTACATTGAAAGTCTTCCTCCTGCTGTTAAAAAAATAAACTAATTCTGTACTGAAACAAAACCAAAACCCAAGAATAAAACCACCTGATAAGGTAGTCAGATACCACGTCTTCTAGTGAGAGGAAATTAATTTGAGATCATCAAACTTTGGGTCCTGTGTGAGCTGAGTAAGAGCTGCCCCAAAGCTGAGTGAATGCAGGAGGGCTGGGAGCAGCTGCAGCAATGGTCTCTGCCATGGCAGGGGGGTCCTGCCCTAGCTCACCTAGGGTTTTTAAAGCAGGAAGAAATTTCTCTCTCGTCTCAGGCTGGTTAACTTTACCACTTCTTCAGAGGACCCTGAAAGGCTGCCTTTTAGGATAAAAGGATTACGGGCAGGCACTTAAAATGTATAAAGTTAATAAGGTGATTTGTAATTAATTGTAAATTATGGCAATTTTGTGGTTTCTGTGTCTAAAAAAGTCCAACTTCTTTCTTTACTAGAGGCTTGTGGAAAGGCTGACAGACATTTCAGTCTGGATGTAAAAGTAGGGTAAGATTTAAAGTTTCATAGGTTGTGACAACCCTTAAAATGCCCTCCCCACAATATATTTAAGGGGAAAGGATCAAAAAGATGATCCAGAGCGGAATAAAAATTACGAACTACAATAAAAAGGTCAAATACTGATTTCCTATGAAATTTACAAACACCAAGAATTTGGGCACTTTAATATTACTTTCATAACTCTTTTAACCTCTGCATACTCTATTTTTATGTTTCAATAAATGTTTAATAAAACTGTCACTTATAAAAAACATTCATTTTTCCTTTTCCAACATGGACCAATCAAGACTTGGTGTTTTGGTGTTTTTTTGTTTGTTTAGCTTGTTTAGGGCTTTTTACTGCTGTGATTTAGAGTTCTTTGCATTTAACTAGCATCAATGCAACAATACATGGAAATAACTCACAGCAAATCACTGGTTTTGGATACAGCATAGTGAAGACCAGGTCACAAAACAGATGCTAAAACACCTATTGCATCTTATTTGTGATACCTGACCATCAAGAAAATATGAGAAATATTCCTGTTCTTTAAAGGCAGAAACTATACTTGAAGAAAATACTGTTTATAAATGCAAACCTCACAGCTGTACTTGTAAGATACATCTTTTCACACTTTGCCAATAATAATTTGCGATTTATGGGACTCATATCACCAATAACTTAAAAACACAAATACCCTGTGCTACTTTCAGTGTTCTGGCCATCCATAGAACTGAGCAAACTGGAGAGATGCATATAAAATATTTGTGCTACACACGTAAATCCTTCTGCATAACTACCTTATATCTCTCATAGCACAGCAGAAGCAGAAAACCATATTTTTACCACATCTAGTGGTTACCTTAATTCAAAAGTGGTTACCTTAATTCAATTCTGAATGTTTAATTTAAAAACGGAAGAAATAAATACTTGTATGTAGTTCATTATTAGGAAAAACCATCAAGGCAAAAGCAAAAAAGAGATTAATTTACTTCAACAATAACAATCCATATATATTTTAACTATAAATTTCTTATTTCTTTATGATCAATCTGTTTTGTTATGAGTTCAGTTGGACTTAATTCTTTGAGTAAAAGAAAGGTCTTAAAACTAAGAACTATTAAAAATGGGTTTTTTTCTCTGTTTTTATATTAACAGAGGAATAATTGTTGCATTAAATAATGAATATCAATGCAATTGGGTAGGAGTGCTGAGGGAAATCTAAGGGGATAGCTTAATGTGAAAGAAAACCTGAGGAATTCCTCTAGCAACAGATGGCACAATAGGAGACTGCAAAAGGTAAAGCAGTTAAGAGGGAAGCTGAGTTTCAGGCTTTTTTTTACTCTGGTCCAAGCCAATCCTACAAAAAGAAACAAGCATTACCAGTCTCTAATCTCCAGGTTTATGAATCAGCTTGTCTCCCCACCGCTATTCTATTTGGTGTAGTAGGAGTCGTTTTTGTTGTAGCTTTCATGACTTTAGATATGCTTGTGGCATAGCTTTTTTACACAATGAAATTAAAACATTTATTTGTAATCTCTGATATTCTCATTGTTTTGGTTTATTTTTTGTTTGTTTTGGTTTGGGGTTTTGGGGTTTTTTTAGAACATGGTCTATATGCTGTGTACTCTGCTTTTGCTTATCTGATTTCTGAGGCTTTGATTTCGTAATAGTTATCTGGTGGAGGAACAAGTTAACATGCATAATGACCAATCAGAAATAATATTACCTGTCATGAATGTAGTCTAAATAATGCTCATTTCAGGACTGGGGTATCAGAGATCAGTTTATTGTATAATGTTTATGACAGACAGTTCAACTCTCTGTGGTAAAGCAAACAGAAACACATACCTCACTCTATAGACAGAGTCCCCTGGATGGGAAGATTTTTGACCTTATCTTAAAACATAAGCATCATTTATCTCCACGCTAATTTATGTTTCAAAAGTGTGTGCCCTATTTTCTTTCAAGTAGTAGAGTTTGAGCTCATTTTCATCATTGAGAAATCCTGATCAAAGTGACAAAAGGAATTTTTTTTTCAAAAAGTCTTTACACTTATTTGTCAGTCTAAGTTCATTGCTATTGAAAACATGCCTTCAAAACTTGTTGTTCTATTTAACCTATTTAATACAAAGGAATAGAAAAGAAAATGAATCCTGAAGGCTTGTCCCTAAATTCACTTGTCATAAACTGATAATTCAAAGTGTGTTTCAATGCCACAGACTTTATTTTCTTAGAAGAACAAGAAAAGAAAGTGAGCTTTTGAATGGCTTTAATATCACTGTCAGATATATTTTATACCTGTTTGTTTATATTAAATGAAATAACATTCCACTAAAACAGATTTCAGTGATTCCTCAGAGAAAAGCAGTGATGCTTGAATTGTGCTGCTATTAGAAATTGTTTTCAGCACATAAGCTCAATAAATTTGCACCTCCCATCTAGGAAACAACACTAAAAAGCTGCCTTTATTTTTCCAAAAGTATATGCTGCAAAATTTATCAGTGTACAGAAAATTTGGTAATATGAATAATAAAGTTTCAATTACAAAGTATGCTTAAGTGTCATAACAAGAAACTTCTGAAGTTCAGATGCAAATGGAATGGTTAAAAAATTGAGGATTTAGAAATTTCTCCACTCATATTATACTGAAATACCTTGTGGCAGAGACTGGACAGGAAGAGCAGACTGGCCAGGTGGGATGGAAATGAGTCCCTGACGCTGAAGGTTCAGCAGATGCTGCTGCTGCTGAAGTTGTTGCATCTGGAGGAGCTGCTGCTGGAAGACAAGCTGCTGGGCTGCCAACTGCTGCTGCTGCTGCTGCTGCTACAAAGAGAATGGGGGGGAAAAAAAGAAAAAGCAAATGCAGCAAAAAGTAAAATGCGCAGTGAAGGCTAGAAAGCCAAAACCATAAAATCAACTTCTTTCTTTTTAAACTCAGTTATTAAATAATAATGCTATTTGTAGAATACTCAGGCAGTAAAAGTGTTTGAAATTTTCTATTATATTCATTTAAGCTATTAGGTTTTAGGGAAAATGGCAAGATACACTTAACGACACACTAAAGAAAAGGGTCAAGAAAAAGTCTATAACAGCTGTTTCAAATAAAAAAAAAGCTCAGCTCATGGCAGATGATAACAAATTTATCTATGCTAAATGTATAACTTTTTACAGCAGCCTGTGATTTGAAGGCACTCTTGTTTTTCCAATTGACTAAGTTTGGTCTGCAGTGGCCCATGAACATGGTCTCCAGTGATCTATTAGTAAACTGGGATGTAGCCTTCCTTTCACCGCCCTGTTAGCTCACTCTCTTTTCATGTTGGAATATATTACAAGGAGCATGGCATTCAAGGCAGCGAAATGCCCTATTACGGAGCAAAAGTACAGGTTCCAATTTTGTGAGGCATTTCAAGACAAACTTGAGTCTACAAAGACTCAGGAGGGTATGAGAAGGCAGTCACACTTCAGAAAAAGACAAGCTGCTGTGGAAGACCTTTCCTTTCTAGTTTGGGGAAAAGAGAAACTTCTGATGCGCTCACTGGAAAACAGACTGCATAATGGAGCAAGTCATGTGGATTGCCCAGAGCCTCCGGAGAAATAAGGGAGCAATTTCTATTCCGTAGTTGATGGCTGTCTGAAATTCTATTCACAAATCCAAACAGAAACAAAGCCTCAGGAGGTCACAACTGCTTCCTCGACGTTTGCATAATGGGCAGCTTGAAGACAACGTCTAGGATACCTGCTGATCAATTTAACTACTTCAACATGTTTTGTTTGTATTCTGTTTATATTTGATGCAGTTTGCTGACAAGTGCAAGCTAGGTCTGAGAAACCCACTTGTCAGGTTGATTTATGAGCACATCAAACTGTAACTTTCTACTCGCCACTTCAAACCTACAGTAGCAGTTCATTAATCAGGGGCCTATGACTTTGAAATCTGTGCTCAATCGCTCTTTTTCAGCCATGGACTAAATTTGCATGCTCTCTGAGCTGTGCCACTGAGTAAAGTAAGGCTCCTTCCCAACACAGATTGCCTGTGAATACAAGATAATCAGTCCAGAGTCCACCACACAGTTTGTTCTTTGCACACTCAGATTCATTAGCGGACATTAGACGACAGCAGGACTAGACTGCTCAAATCCTATGTCTCAGAAAGGGAAGCAGGAGAATTATACCAGCACTGCTATTAAGCCCAGTAAAAATATAAGAACAAATCTTTGATAGCTGCATCCTTGCTATAGGAAAAGATCTGAACTGGTCCTGTCTTTTCCAAGCTTCTGACAGCTCAGACTAGTGTGCATCAGCAAGGGTCTTAGCTCCTACCTCTTTTGCTTGCTTTCCTGGATGCTGTTGCTGTTGTTGTTGTTGCTGCTGCTGCTGCTGTTGTTGCTGTTGCTGCTGCTGCTGTTGTTGCTGCTGTTGCTGCTGTTGCTGCTGTTGCTGCTGCTGTTGCTGCTGCTGCTGCAAAAGCTGAAGATGTAACTGCTCTTGCTGTTTCTTGTAAAACTCTTGTAGTTGTTGCTGAATAAACCATTTTGACTTTAATAAATAAAGGCAAAAGTTTCAAGTATTATAAATCTCCTAAACTCTTCTAGATTGGCATATGGTAGCGTAGCCATTAAGTATCACCTCATAACAAAAAATGTGATTTGAAGAGGCAGATCTACATACATTTTTTTCCAAGGCGGTTCTGAAATTTTCCAATGCAGATTCCAAAATATCCTAAACAAAAGGGTATAGAAAATCTGTATTCTAAAGGGAATGCAAGAGCCAAATTAACTCCTCAAATAACTATACCTAAGTTCCTTACACCTCCTATATAACAAATCTGAAGCTGCACTCATCCACTCGCAAGAAACCTACAAGCCAACTAAGGCCAAACAAAACTGTCTGCTTCTGAGGGGAAAAAAGTAATTAATCTGTCAATCTGCTTAGCAGGATGCTGGACTCACAACTGAAGGTGAATTGCCTGTAACAATCATGGTACTGGATATTAAAAAGTTTAAACATACAGTTCAGTGACTGAGCTATGACTATGACAAACAGACATGTCGTTTTCTGTATGACAATTAAGCATGCACCCAAAAATCCACTCTGTGTTACACCAAGGCACTGATCACTGACACTACCATTACTGTATGAATAATAAGTTCACCTATTTTGCAATTAGCTGACAGATTTTGTGCTAAGGAAACAGCAACCTTCTCCTCCTTTTTAGCCTTGTCTGGGACAAATTTTTTGTATCTAAAAAAAACAAAATAGAAAACCTTTTCCCTTGATAAAACAAGCTGTTAAGCTGAAATTTCATAAACTGCATACCATTTATGTTACTAAAGGGAGCACTACAGTGTTATGAATTTTAAAGCAACAATTATCTACAACTCTATTTGCACTTCCTTTGGCAGGTCTACAATTAAAATGTGCCTAAGTGCTTGAAAATTTAAACATCAATTTGTTTGGTATTTGTAATGCATCTGCCACTGCTGCTGTTGCTGGTTTTAACATAATATTGAATGTTTCAAAGTGTGATTTCACACTTCTGCAATTAAAAAAAAATAAATTTGGAAACGGAGAAGTTTCATGTTTGTTTTCATTCTTTTTGGTGTAAAGTGCAGTGAAATATTACAAAATAATACCAATAAAATCTGTTTGACATTTGTGTGAATGCCCTGTGCTAAAGTCCAAAGCAGGTAACACACATTACCTGCTGCAACATAACTGCTTGCTGTTGCTGGAGAAGTGCCTGAAGCTGCTGCGGAGACAACACTTGCTGCTGGAGAATCTGCTGCATTTGCTGAGGGGTGATCACCTGGGGAGTCATCATGGCCACTGACACAGGCACCTGCACAGGGAAAGAAAGATATCATCGTCAAACACGTTTTACTTTGCCTGCACCACAGCAATACATCTTTTTTATTTTGTACCAAAGATGGACCATAATTCTTTACATAGTATTTATCACTGTAAAGTTCCAGTTCCAGTCAGAATCTGTTATTTTAAGGCCACAGTACTGTGGCACTCTATTTCCAGAGGCATCAGTTTCGATCAGACTCAAGCTTTATGTTTCGCATCTCTTATATATTCCTGCAAGAAATTTAAGCATGGGCTAGTACAAATGTGTATTTAAAAATAAATGATCACATGGCAGGGCTCTCAACACTTCATAATCAATCATCTTATCAAGTGTCATAATGTTACGAATAGAAAAATCTATTGAGACTGTTTCAAAGGATATGATTAAAGCAGACGGCAAAATAAGTATCTTTAAGCAGCAAATGTTTTCCACAATAAAGAAACTTAGTCTAAAATTGTTTTGCATAATAAATCACTTCAGTAGAAGAAAAAAATTCTTGCTCAGCTAGTCTTTTAAGAAGGTCTGATTTCTACAGGAATAAAAACATCATGGACATATCAGAGTACAAAGCAAAGACTGCCAGCTCAGTCACCTGGTCTCTGCAGACAGAATCGTGTCCTCAGCATTCCTAACTGAAAAGTGAAAGTTGGAAACCTTGGCATTAGATTATTAGTTTTTTCACTTAAAAAAATGAATTTTTTGTGTAGATGCTGTTTTGGACACAGCTTTATTTTATTTTCTACTTGTTATACAGTAAGATCACGTGTTTGCAAATGCATAAACAGCCAAACACCCACCCCAGGAATATACATGTGAGTGGGAAAGACACAACAAGTATGTTTGATTGTGTATGTAGGAGAGAAAATTCCTATGGAAGAGCCTATGGCAGGCACACAATGTGAGACCATTGCTCCAGCTACCCAGTATACAGTCAAACAGCTGTCAGCAAGCCAGGCCTTCCACCCATGGAAAAGCAGCCACTCGCTTGTGTAGCAAAATTCAAATGTTTTTTCTGTATATAACAGCAAGTTGGCATATAAATACTGCTTTGTGAGATGTTGTGGGACATTGCAGTCTGTAAATAAGCAAAAATAATATTAATAAATTCAGTCATGAGCCAATTTTAGGAGGAAAAACTCTTCTAATGTTTCTATTACTTGAATCTATCCCAAAAGACTTTATATAAATGAAACAGAGGATAAAAGAAACACAAGTCTGCTGAAATTTACTTTTAAAAGAAATTACCTCAGATAATATTACACAGAATACCACTTTTCACACAATTCATCACAGCATAAACTATGGTCCTAAAACACTTACTAATTAAGAGTCTAAAAGTAAACATACCAGCCTTTAATAAAAAGTCTGATAATCTTTTGGCAAACATCAAATGATTTTAACAATAAAAATTTGGAATGTTTTACTTTAACATACAAATGGAAAAGACAAACCAGATTTCCACTCAGAAACTTATGGGGAGGAATTTAAGCTCATCTATCCCTGTACTCCTTCCATTATCAACAGAATAAAGAAATCCTGAGCGAAGCATATCTGATTTAATTTAGGGATTTATTTTACCATGGAACTAAGGCCACACTGTGAATGTGTGGTCCGTCTCTCTCCATGGAGTGCAGACTCACTTTGAGTAGACACCTAAATGTCAGATGATTAATTTTGGTAGTTACACTTTGTAACATCTAGTTTTGTAGCACTGGAAACACCACATATCTATACAATAATGTTTTATTTTAAGTTTAGCAAGTACTAAAGGTGAGACAAACAGGTTTTTACAACTTTGGGATGCACAAGCAAAGAATAAAATTCACTGACTAGAGTCACTATTCAATTTCCTAGGAAGACACCAAGAATTTCCTCTGTTTACTTCAGATCTGCATTTGTCTTGTAACAATTTTATCTCAGTGATGCTATTCAACTACCACAGGTCACACAGATATGAGAAGGCAGAGAGGAAGATGGATGCTTTCACAATTAAACTATTACCTTTAACCTTTAAACCCTGCAAGAACTTTACTAACACTTACATGCTTACTATTATAATATGTCGCAAAATATGAATATTTTGATCTGAACTGAGTGAAAATCTATCTAACTCTGTAACTGGCACCGATTTGTTTATACTCTGCAAAAGACTCCAGCCTGTAAGGTGTTTAACAAGACTCACAGTACCACAAGAGTCCCCTATTCCTCAGTATGAAATACAGATTCCCCTCTACCAGGCATATTTTTGTTAGTTTTTGTAGTATCTGCTCTGAATTTCCTTAACTGTGTACATGCTGTCATACATGGAGACACACCTGCTTTGCAATATATTCTAATGCCTTTTCTGACAAAATTTGTTTTTCCTGTAATTTTCAACAGTTCAACTGTAAAAGCTAGAGAACTAATGTACCTGTTTTTCAGGATGATAGACAGAAGCATGAAAAAACTTGGCAGTCAAGACCATTATTAAAAATACAGATTTATGTAGATAATATTGCCTTTATAAGAATTTTATTGAGTGATATATATGTGTGCATCATACCTGATACATATATTCTTTCCCAAAGATAAAGTACAAGGCATTTTGAAAACTGCTTGAAATTTACACCAGCAGAACACATTAAGCAAAGAGATTTCTCTAATTGTCATTAGGTAATATAAATTGGTACATTTCACAGCCTTCAGTGATACACCAGACTGTACTTTATTTCTTACTGGCATAGTGCTACTGTGCTATCTGGGCAGGAAGACTATCTGAAACCTGCCATTTTATGGCCAATTACATGCATTCGGTATGTTTCTTTGATTTAATGTCTGTGTTTTCCAAGACTTCTGATCTAATATTACAAAAGTGTAGCAGAGAGGCAATCTCTGACTCTTTTTTCATAGAAATCTCTCAATATATCTAGAATCAGTTCAGGTAGAGTGACTCAGTGAAGAGACAGGATTGTTCCTTTGAGCAGACCACAAACTCCCCAAAATTCTGGGTTAAATCTCTCATGAAAAACTAAAGTGACAAAATGAAACATGATTTATAACTGCAACCTATTTGTTGCTTGGCATCCTCAAAGACACTGAACTCCTAAATGCCATGAAGATGACTGGGTATGCAGCCCTAAAAAACACAATGGGTGGGACAGCCTCTGAAGAACACATAAATCTGTTGGCCCCATGGTGGATCCAGATGGAAGGTCCATCATATTTTGAAGTTTCTCTTGCTTTTGTTGCAGGCTGTCCCCCATTTTTGGATTAGTTTACAAATGTTGCTAAATAAAATTCCAGATATCTAAAGAACATTTTTTTTTTTACATATCGAAATGGCACTTCAAGCAAGAACTGTACATTGCTTTATTTCTGCATGTGAATATACAAATTAGAGAAAAGCTATGCCTTGGAATGAAAACATTGATACT
>NC_087478.1:24348973-24421473 GCF_036417665.1 Passer domesticus
ATTGAAAGGTTTCCAGCATTACAGGTAATGTAAAGTCCATTAGGTCAGGCTCTTCATAGCATGACATGCAGTAAATTACAAGTGCTTCAAGCAGCTCGGTGAATTACAGTTCATCACTTTGAAAGGTTCCCACTACAAGACTACAGATATCAGATCTGGCAGTTAGGATCCAATTAACACTTTGGTCAGAATAATCAGATTGCGTGTGTAAGACTTGTATAATTCGTTTATTGCTTCCATGCATCTTCTGTCTGTACGTAAATTTGTTGCTGTTATTTCAAAGCTTGGAATCAGTATTTCACTTGCCTTTAGGTTATATTTCAAGTCTTTTTTGCAGTGCAGTGATGAACTCTCCCTGTTGCACCAATTTAGATCACTTGTCCCATAGATATTACTGCTTGAGAAATGGTTTGTTTCTGGTAGTTTTGTTTTGTATTCTTACCGTGTCATTATATGTCTAGAAAAAAAATTGCTAGCAATTTTTACTAAGCACATTTTATTTAGTGTAACAGAGACAGTTTTCTCCAATGTGATCACTGCGAATCTCACAGAACACCCAGATAACTGTAAATGACATATGCATTGACATTTACATGTGTACTGTCATGCAAAACCATTTCTTGCTACACTGAATATAATACTATAACTGAATGAAAAAAAAATTCTGATTTTGTGATATCATTTTCCAAGCCACGGTCAGTGTACATAAAGCTTCTTCAGGATAAACCTTATCAGTACAGAGTAATGGATTTCAAATTCTATGTTGTTACCTAGTGCTTTACAGCAAATTGCACTTTCAAGTCTTAGAGACAGTGAGAATCCTTGGGAAGAAGTGAACTTGCTCAAGGTATCCCATTTTTTCCACAGAGAAGCAGTAATGAACAGACACACAAATGCTGGAAGTTTGAAACACAGAAACCTACAAACAGGACATGGAAAAAGATCAAAGGCTACTGACACCCCTGTATATTGCTGCTGAAGATAGTCTGCCTTTTTCCCTCTGACAACCCTGCCATATGAACACTTATGAAAGGTAATAGCTTTTTCATCTACACAGCAATGTATAACTCAGCTCTTTATTGACACATGCATTTCAAATACTACAGGAACAAGAATTAAAGAAACTGAAATTTATTTTCCAGTTTAAGGTGTTTCAAAACCAAACATTATGTAACCCTTTATGGACTTGAAATATGAGTAATGGGGTATGAAGTTCTAGGGCAACAATACTTATTTGCCTCAGATCAATGACACCCATGAATTACTGATGTCTGAAACTATTTGATGGCCAATAATACTTCATGTTTCAATCCAGTTTCTAATGAGCTACAGAACATGTAAAAAAATATCATCACAAGACCTACAGAAAGCCCAAGGACTATATGGCTCAGCACCCAAATTAGTTTTCCGGAAGTATTGTACTATTTGGATATTAGAAACCCCCAATCCATCTGCACTGTTTCCCTCTCACAAGGCAATGCCAGCAAGCATGCAGCCAGTAGCCAGGCAAACCACAGCTCATAACTTTAACAGTATAAATTAGGAGGAGTGTCTATATACTATTTATACTGTTAAGAGAGAAAGAGAGAAGCTCTTTTAGATGGCAATTCAGACTGAATAAATTGAGCTCTGTTCTGAATTTTGAAAGAGCTTTCTCTTCATGAATCACAAGGAATCTCCCCATTTAGGCATGTTACATTTGGTGATGAGGCGTCTTTTCCTTTAGACAGCAGAAAAAACCAAGCAGTGCATGAGCGAACCCCACACAAGTGAAGAAGAAAAGAACTACCCAGGTGTAGTTGGAGCCACTAAAACTATTCTTGAAATGGAATATCTTGCATGCTTTCAAACCAGGACTATGTGATGGTGCTCAGTATATACATCAAAGAGTATAAATTAAAATGTATTGTTAATCTTGCAATCTGAAAAAATCAATATACTGTCCTAATGATGGGATTTTAAGGTTGTTGTGTTTGAATTCTCAATGGACATAAGACAACTTTAAAAATTGCAGCTAACTACTGACCATGGTAACTTAGGTTTCTACTAGTTTAAAGAAGCTCCAATAGCACATTGCATTTTAAAGCAATTTAATTTGATACTCCCGTTTTCCAACAAAATGCATCCAAGCAAACTGAAATACTCCTTCCCCTCATGGCCAAATCAAACTCCATCCCAAGAAACTCAATTACCACCTCCTTAAAATTTTCTGCATTTGCATTTTGTTTGTGCTGTAAAATGTGCGCAGGCTGAAGGTTCTCATCTGTATTTCCAGATCATCACAAAGTGCATAATTGTTCTGGTCCCCTCTAAGAGTTTCTGCTTTAAGAGGAAGTAGAGATTAGCCAAGAGAAACATCTTTCCCAGCTCACCAGAACAACACTTGTACCATTTCCCAGCTTAAAGCTCAAGAGCGTGAAACTTGTAAATACAAAATGATGGAAACTCCACTTTCCAAAGAAAAAAAATGTCTTCAAATAGTAAACACAAACCCAGATACAATCAGAAAATAATTCAGCTCAACTACATCTTGAATACTTGAAATATTGAATTGAAATGTGTTCCTCTTTTTTTCACCAACTAGCCAGGGAACTAAAATGAAGCATTATACCTGGTGCAAAAACAGGAGAATGAATCAGGATCTATTTTGGAATTATGGAGATTGCTATTATTAGAACATGCATGACCAGCATCTGTACAGTATGATTTTGAAAGCTACAGAATCCCCAAGCCACAGTCTGACTAAAGGACATATGTATAATTGCCAGACTTTCACATCTATCTATCTTGATGTTTTGCTATGGACTTAAGCACTCTTATGCCTTAGTTTTCTGCATCTTTTCCCTGAGCTTGAAGTTATGGAAAAGGCAGTGCAATTTTCCCTTGCACAATGCTTAGAAAACCTGTCCCCTCATCAAAGGGAGGGGCCATGGTTTTCCAGATGCTTCTGCATGACCATGTAAAATAAGTCTATGCTACGGTATGTCTAAATGTGCACATAAGCATGTTCTGTGCTTAATCTTGGGATCAATTAGATCTTAAGAAAATATTTATTCAAAATGAACATTTGAAAACATATTTTTCCTCGTCTAAAAATTTACTCATTTCCCCTTCCATTCCCCTCCCTCCTCCCCGCCCCCCATTTCTTAAACAACAACATACAGCTGTTACCACCAGCAAAATAAAGATAACTTTATATGGGTGGAAATGACAGAAAAAAAAAATTCTATTGCCAGCTGAAATAAACATATTCTGGGCATAAACTGTGGCCAGCATGTGGATCACAGAGCTACTCTCTCTTGCAACCCTTTCTCATAAGAGGTAAAAACCCCACTTTAGGACTGTTTCAGATGGAAAGGTAAGACTACCCGGATCACAATGATTTGGGTATCACTGCCACCTTGCCCAGGACACACACAACATACCCAAGATTTCCATTCCAAATCCTCTCCCATCTCCTTTCAATCATGGCAGCCATAGCAAGGGCACATGCTGCAGGTGCAGAAGATTAAAAACAGAATGTCCAAGCATATCAGTAGCATATCTTATGTATATTATTTAGATAGAGATAAAAGAAACATTTTTTGATCTCAGCCGAAGTAGCCTATAATAGGACAGTTCTCCATTTACCCTGTCAAAGCTGACAAGTACTCTGTAACTTTATGTACATTTATCAGGAGTGCATGGGGATTAACTGGTGTTTGTTGCTCCTACCTCTGGGTAAAATGGATGAATCTCAGTCAAATTTAGGCAATAAAAACTATCATTTGGCCCAAAGAGCAACTGACATGTGGACAATTCTCAGGCTTTCAAGAAGTGTTGAGATTAATCCAATGCACCTATTTCCCTGTCTGGTAGTTGAATAAAATCCCTTATCTGTCCACTTTAGGCTCTTTTGATCAGTTTGTGATAAAAGGAGGCCATACCAGCCATCATGAAATTTAGGTCTATCTGCTAAGCCCATCTATCTGCTTCTTGGAGCAGCTGAAGCAAGCTGTTTCAAGCTTTTTTAAAAATAATTTTGTGTACAGTAAGACAATGAATGGGTAAGGCTGGCTGTAAAGAGAATAAGGAGATGATGCAGTCACTGATTCATTTCTAACCATTACTACTAGTGTTTCCACTGAACAGCCACAGATTAAAACAGGACAAGAAACAGAAACAGTGACCAACACTGTGAGGGGATGCCAGAACTAGGGCAAGAAATCACTCTTCAGGCCAGGGAACTGCTGTGTACTTTTTCACATTTATGTGAACCTTTCTATATGTGACTGTTCTATAGCAATTTGAAAAGAAACTTTAATTAATTAAAACTTTTAAAACAGTGCAGTGCAGTTTAGAGTAATTTGTCACTATTAATTGTTTATGTGTCTTTTGGGTGGGTAATGCAAAGGTGTGTTTAACATTCTAGCCAAACAGAAACCACTGCAGCATTTCATGGTCTTGTGATGTGTTACATTAAAAACAGGGTTTCAGCTTTTTCTGTTCTATAAAAGGTGCAGCCATATATATTCATAAGTATAAATTTATGATCTTGTTTTCCTATTTGTCTTGCTGTTTGGTCATACAAACACAATTATTTTTGTATCAAATGCAGTGCTTCAAGACTGTGGTCAGATCTGCCCTGGTGTACAGTGACATGGTTATTAGCATGAATACTTCTTCAGTATTAGCATGAATACCTTCAGCCAAACAGACAAATTTATCATGGCAAAAACTCCCCCTCTTTGTCTCTTATTAGCTACCTGAGCCTGACAGGGAACTCATTAGAATATTAACATTAATAATTTCATATTATCTTATGTACCAGGGTTTGTTCAGTAATAACATTTTAACCATCTTACTGATATGTCTGCTTGCCCTGAGCATTTTCTAGAGGCAGCAGAAGACAATGTGCAAATCAATTGACTAGTTCCATCCTTGTAAAGCCAGTGTTGTCCTCATCTGTCTCTGTTTTCTACTGCAGACACAGGTTAGACTGACTTTGCTTCTCTACCTAAAATTAAATGCCCTAGGTTAGGCAAGATGAATCTGGACTTTTAAAAGTTCACTTGAAAAGCCATAAGGCTCTTGGGTGAAAAAAACTGCAGAAAAAAACTGCAGATAAACTGGGGTAAATATAGTTTAGCAGTATCTGTCAAGGAGAGATCTGAAAGCTGTCCATGGTTTCAACAGCTAGTATTGTTTGAATGTTTCTGCTATCCTGGTGCCTCCCACCAGGCCAGTCCCCAGTCCCACTCTCACAACACAGCTTAAAGCAGCAGTTTCCTCAATACACTGCTCCTTTCCCCAGAAACACTTCCATCAGCAGTCTTGGGAGACTGCCAACACACAGCATATATTTAAGTACCTTCCATTTACTGAAATGTCACCTCCTTCATTAGACACAGGTGAGTGTCTCTGTCCTTTCACTGACTTTCCATGCCACCTGCCAATGTTTTGGGTTCTTTTTCACGACTATGGAAATACTTTATTTGTTTTTTTCAATTTGTTTTTAGTCTACAGGTTTAGTACCAAAACATTAAGTGGTACCTAGGGATGAAGAAATTTAAAGATTTCTTCAGAAATTACACTGTTCTTTTCCTGCAGTGATAAGACATCTTTAAACTGAAAGATGGGAGTTTTTGATAGAGGAAGAAACTCTTAAATGTGAGGTGGTGAGGCACATGAACAGGTTGTCCAGAGAGGTTGTGCACGCCCCAGCCTTGGAAGTGTTAAAGGTAATATTGAACGGGGCTTTGAGCAACTTGGTCTAGTGCAAGGTGTCCCTGCCCATGGCAGGGGGGTGGAACCAGACAATCTTTAAGGTCCCTTCAAACTCAAACCATTCTATGCTTTGCCACTGCTTACGCATGCACTGAAATGGACAATACAGACAATGGAAATCCTACAAACTTGTTACCTCGAGAGTGCATCACCCATAAAAAGGCAACAAGTTTTCAGGTAATGAACCAGTGTTTGTTTGCTTTGATAATTACAAGTAAACAATCTGCCTCTAAGGGGAGCCACATCCAGCACTGCTGAAGTATATGATATTAATGAGTTAACAATGCAATACACAGCTGCCTGTAGTCACAAAGAAATAACTGGAAGAGCAATAAGGATGGATCTTTAGTGACACACCTGTTTAGAAACAAGTTCCAAGAACAGATTTTTGTTAGCATAAAAAATAGAACTAGAAAGACACAATTTCTGTAAAAGGTTAACTAAAATAGAACTAGGAAACATATATCATTTTTTAAAAAAAGTTTAGAACTTCTAATGCAAAAAAGCATAGAAATACTTTCTTTTATCACTTTAATAACAATGTCTGATTTGTCAAAATAACAGTAAAAACTCTATAAATATCTGTTAAGGGATTATTCCAATAGCATGAAAAACTAGTGACGAAATGACACAGAATATAGAACTGTCATCCTGCACTTACATATAAAAGGCTGTTTAAAACTGACAGGCACATAAACAGAAAATACATGCTATAAAATTAGTCATTTTTAAGTACAGATCTTTAAATAAAACTGGCAGAGCACCACCATTTGAGCTAACTCATTCTCAAGAGGAATCATAAAAATAGTACAACGTATTTTCAACATATTTTCTTCAGTCTTGTATACTGATAATAGTTTGATTATTTCACTGTTTGAATATATCTTCATCAACTACCTTAGCATATTTTTGGTATTTCTTAAATAATGCATTTCTGCTAAGGATGCCATTATATGGTTACAGAAGTGTTATTTATGTTTTCAAAAGAAGATCAGAACTGTGATTTACTAGATCTTGGATGCTGCTTGCCAGAAAAAAACCCCATATACAGCACATCCATACTAAACAAAATGCATATTTTTAAAGTTCTTATGATGCAATATTTATAGGGAACCGAGGAACTTTAATAGGCCTACAAGGGACAATGTTTTGAATGCACAACTCCTTTCAGTCAAAAATAGCAGCAGCACATGTCAAACCAAGCAATGTATGAAACAACACCCTAAGTTCAATTTAATATAAACCACGTTAAATGATTATTGCTAGGAAAAAAAAAAGAGTTCTGACAAGCAAATAAGAAAAAAGAAAATATTTTGACACTTCTTTCACTGAAAATGTTGTCTGCTTTGAATATACACAGAAGTGGGGTTTATTGCATTTCATAAAAAGGCTGCAATGGCCAGGGCCTTGTCCCACCTCCCCTTTTACCAGTGGATGGAGAGAACCTGGGCAGGCCTGAAAGCCCAGCTGGGAGCTGCACTGCTGGGTCTCACTGATCAGGACTGATGGCTGACCAGCCGGCTCCAGAAACTCAGTTTTTCCTCTCAGCCATTCCGCTTTGGATCAACACCGACACCCTGAGCCCTGGGCTGGCCAGGGCCAGCGCTCCCCCAGCTGCAGCAGCAGCCTCACAGCTGGCTCTTCTCCCAGCTGCCAGGGCAGGAATTTGGCTCCCTTCTCCCTGTAACTCAGAGAGCAAGCACAGCCCCGAAATGGAGAAGCGGGTGGAAACACCTCTCCCTTTGTTTTAAAATCAGTAATTTGCTATGTCTTTTTTTTTAATATTGTCAAAACTTTATTTCATGAAAATGCCAAAGATTTTATAAAGTACTACTTTCCAAAGCTCTCTGAACAGTTTCCTTGAAAATTATATATTTAGAAGAATTTGTTTTTGTTTGTCTCTCTAGACACAAAATCAATTAATCACAAAGCTTTGAGCCTAAGTAAATTCAGTTTTTCTTACATCATTGCGCAAATTTGAAATAAGTATAGAACCTTTTGCCACATTTGAGACATAGACTATTATGTCAAATATTCAAAAATATTTTCTGTATCAAATTTTATTTACCTCTCATTTTTATTTAGTTTTAGAAACAATTCAGACGCTATCTTAATGGCATTCAGATATTTAATCTAAGACAAACAGATGTAACTTTTAGTTACACTATTTGGATTACTCATAACAAAACTTCACAAACCAATGTTCATTAAATACACATATAGGCATAACTGTTGTAAGCACTGAATACAATCCATATTGAATTTTAATTAAAAGAAATAAACCAAAATAAAAGTATTTCTTGACAAAAAAAATGTTATGCAAATTGTAGAACACAAAGACACTTTGGCAAGTGAGCTACCACATCCTCCTCTTCAAATGTAGAATAAATGGGTTTGTTTCTGACAGACATTTGTCTAAAATATTTAAACAAAATTTAAGCAAGGGGAATTCCACAACACCTCCTATTCCAGCACTTTCTTTGCTTATTTCCCAAAATTATTGGACATTTAATGCAAACCTCCTCTGCATCAATTAAAGCCAATTATTATCTGTAGACATGTATGTACAAGTATAAAAATATGTAAATTTTTGCAAAGATATAATTAATGATGAAAAAATAATGTGGCATTTACCAACAAAATATGAATTTTGGAATAAAATGGCTATAACATGCTTTCCACTACTATTCTCTTACTGATTTCTTGCCATACCAATTAAAACTTTATCAGTAATTTTTTTTTACTCTGGACTATCTTACAAACGTAAGAAAATGTACATTTGTACCCAAACACCTCACCCCCCTCTGAAATCATCAGTGATCTAAACTCAGCTACAGCTTTGCCCCCAGGTTTGACAGTAACAGCAGCTGCCCCTAGAACTGACCTCAGGAATGAGGGTTGTTTCTAGAGCTGGGCTTACCAAAACCCAGTCATATTAATTTAAATACTGCATGACCCTGAACATTTTCCTTTTGACAAAAGACATTACTACAGCTCACGTATATACACTGTTTACAGTACTCCTAATGAAAAGATCATGTCTCACCTTCTGCCTGATACTACAGCATCTACAGCTCTTCAAGTTAAGAAGAGACTCAGACTTGCCTTTAAATTACAAGTGATAACTGAAAAACATTTTCCATCCAGAAATTCTAGAAAACTAATGTTTCACAAAACACGACTAAAATATAACTAAGGGTTGCAGGTCCTATAGCAAAGTTTTGTTCATGGCCAAATAGGCAGAAGAACAATCCAATTCTGCACTATAAAACATGAGCATTAGACAATAGCATGAAAAGCAGCTTGTGCGACTCACAAGCAATTCTGAAGGGTTAAAAATATTGCTTATGAACAGTTTAGCTTTTTTTTTTTCACTTAAAAGTTTTCCAATATATTCTTGTAAGAATATTAGTGAAGGAAATTCCAAAGCAAAAGTTTTGCTTTGAGATGAACCTCACTCTGACATTATGCAATCTTGAAAAACTAGTATTAACAATGTTTTTTTGAAAATGTAGGAATGTTTCAAATTCTTCAAAATCGTAATTTTGACCCAAAATTACTATAAAAAATTTTAAGAGCATTTTAGTACTGAAAAGTCACAATAAAAATGTTATAAATTGAATACTTAATGAATGTCTAATGAAATGTTCAATGTTGGATCAGTTTTATTACTACTGATACTGATCCACTAAAATAGTGAAAAATTTCACAATTTTCATTACACTTTTGCTTTTTTCAGTGGAATAGTTACTATTCCCAACATGGCAAATGCAACTGAGGACAAAAAAATATAATTTTATCCATCTGGTAAAAAAGCTCAAGCTTATGTTCTCTGAAGAGTTTTCTAAATTATGGGCATTCAGACTCTGTTAGAAGTCATAACAATGTCTATAAAAAATATTTGAAGAGAGGAAAAGAAGAAATATGAATGGTTGGGTCAATTAAAAGACCAGTTAAGGATTATTAAGTTGGAATTTTTTTTTCCTCTGCAAACTTTGTGAACTCTGTATAAATATCAAATACTGGCAACAAACACAAAGAAATTAGAGCAGGATTTACACATGGAAGCAGAACACAGATAGGTAATAGAAAAGAGGACATGCTGTTGGCATCTTGTTGTTTATAGAGTTGCTCAAGAGGTTTAAGCTGGCTATTTACCTTTACTTTGGGAAGTGCAAAGCTTTCGGGTCTGCTTAAAAAATAAGTATATATACACAACTATCTGTCTCTCTATCTGTTTGTAGTGAGTAGTGATGACTGAGACATTACCGGGAGTTTCTCAATGGCAAACTCATTAAAGTGGCAAAAGCCACAATCTTGCTAAATTTTGCCTAATGTAAGATGTCCTAAAGCAATTCCTCAAATGATTGAGTTTTGAAGAAAACCACAGTGTCAATTGTTGCATTATGTCAAATCAAATCTTCCAATTTAGGATGCAAAGACACTGAGAAATTAACAGTTCTCAGTTATTTCTCAGTTCCCTGTTAGTTTGTAGGTAACAGCACAATGAGTTCTGGAGATGAATCTGGTGGGAGTAGTGAGTGAACAGATCTTTGAAAAAAACTGTCTGAGCAATCATCAACTCACTCCAGCCATCTAGACTTCGGTGCCCATGGAACATAAAAAGAAAGGAGATTTCAGGCTGAATAAAGTCTATATTTGCCGTAACATATACTCTGGCAATGGATTTAGTTCTTCGGTGTCTAATATTTCTTTGCATTTTATACATCGAGGATGTAAAGACAATTATGAAAAACCATTAGAATAATGTAACAAAATATTTATGACTGCAACACTGTGAGTACCTGTGTTACTTCAGTATCTCTACAAAATCCTTCAGATTTTTACTATAGAGGACAAATGCCTCTTGTGCTAGGGTAGACTTTTGGAAGCATGACAGTCTAACAAAGAAAAAAACCTGAAATTCCTAGAAGTTAGTATCATGTATGAGGTACATAATGTTATATTTATTGGCCAAAAGGATTAGCAGGCTGGATTTGTGAGCATCTGGCTTTGTAGTATCTTACACCATTTTATAGCAAGATTTTCACAATGTATAACTTCCCAGCATGCTCCATCACACTTTCTATAAGAAAATTTTCACAAAATCCTTTCTCCTGCATTTTAAAGTCCTCACATAACATACTAAAGTGTTAAATATCTAAGCCCCAATACGGCAGTGAAACATATTTATATATCTATGCATATTTTACATACTATTTATATATACACCAAATGCTAAACATGCTATATATTGTAGTTAAAAAGCCCCACAGTTTGAAATATATATATACTCTTTTAACTTTAATCTGTCTCTCCTGTTCACAGACAACTGGAAGAGCCACATAAATAAAAAATAGGAAATAAACCACACTCTAACTATCTATTATGAAGGGTATACTGTTTTAACAAGATCTATGGAATCACATTATCATTGTATTAATTCCATAATCTTGATGTTGTTACAAGATGGAGACAGTTATCAAAGCAGGGGATAATTCTTGTATGTAAGGATCACATCACTTAATGGGACAGAGGTGTCACATAAACCACAGTGTCAAAAAGATAACAAGTACAGGGCTGAGCCAGGAGTGGCAATGAATTTCTGTTGGCATACATGGCTCCAAAAAAATAACTGGTATTTGATAAGCATGTAGATAAAGCTGCGTTTTAAACTGCTGTCATTAGACTGCTGACTTTGTGAAATTCCTTAGAAATTGAGTTTTTATTTTATATGTAAACACATTCAAAATCTATACATACTTCCTACTGACAATGGTTGCAAAGCTCTTTCATTAACTCAGCTTTGCAATAACAAATGTAAGAACACCTTTTCTTCTTTTGAAATTAAATTAATATTTATGGTAATTATTATAAAACGATTTTGCCTTTGTACAGATTTCTACTGAACTGTTTCCTTACAGAAACTTTAGGAATTATTCTTCATGATTCGGTATATTCCTCCTTAGAACTGGTAGCCAAGCCAACATTTTTTACACCTTTTTTCACTGATATAGTTTTAGTCAAAAAGAATAGATTCTAGGTATGAGATTTCTTTTACTCCTCCATTTCTGTGTGCAGATGATGGCAGTGCCTACATGGTGTGTCTACATGGCACACCAAAGTTTGAGTCAATTCAAGAATTCAAGATAATAAACTGGTTTCAGTACAAGTACATCCACTCCTACAGCTTCCAGGCTCTGTGATAGATATGATTTGGCCTCACAATTATTACAGAGGTATTACCATAACCACATATTTGCTAGAAGATCAGAATTCTAATGGCTTTTTAAGCTGACTACAGGTTTGCAGGTAAAACACCAAGACAGCCCAGTATCAATCTCTGAATGTCATGTTTGTAAGATGGATGGATGGAGGCAGTTCCACTTCTTCTGGCTTTAGCCTTAACTGCTCCATAGGTGAGGCCCTTCATTTCATACATTTGTGAACAGAGACATCCTGTGAAACCACATGAAGGGAACAGGCTGCATTTGAACAATCATGTGCCCAGCTAGCATAGCTAGGTCATTAAGAAGTTACTACTGTAGCTACAGAGCTACAATGCAACTATTTACTATAAAGAAACTTTGCAATT
Organism: Passer domesticus; assembly: GCF_036417665.1. Taxonomy (NCBI): domain Eukaryota; kingdom Metazoa; phylum Chordata; class Aves; order Passeriformes; family Passeridae; genus Passer; species Passer domesticus. The sequence goes on from NC_087478.1 coordinate 24,361,335, forward strand.
TTAGGTATGATGTTACATATATACAACAAATAGAAAATGAATTAGGTATATGAACAAACAGGAAATGGAGGGGTGGCACAGTGATTTAAGAGACCAAGGATGCTACTTTATTCAGGAATTGTGAAATCAGACAAAGGCCAACTGAGGACTAAATACCAAAGAATGTCTAAGTCCAGCTATCTTTTGTAAGTTCCTACGAAATGCCAGCTTCTTCTGAATGAGTAACTCTATTTCTATTTTCTTCTGTTTGTCTCTCCATTACAACAGCATAATGACTATTGAAATAAAAAAATGACTGCTGTATGTTGCATTCTTCAGAAACCAATAGTGGGAAGATGTACTTAATTTACATCTCTGGAAGTTGTTACAGAGGCAGTATGTATAATGTGTAGCCTTTCCCAGCTCCAGCTCCAGATTTATGCAATAGTTAGTGAATGCAGAGCTAAGTCTGGAAATGGATTACCACAATCTGACGTGAAGCAGAACTGAAATGATAAAGCTGATTGAAGAAGGCAAAACTTTCCTTAAAAAAATATTCTCTGAATTCTCCTAGATTTCATCCTTAGCATTAACTAAAACAAGATTATATGGCCAAAATCTTTTTGTACCGCTTCACTTTTTGCAGATTAATCCTGGCTGATAATGAAAACTACCATCAAGCTAGCTGCAGGTAAAATAAAGTTTGCATGGCCATCATACTGGCATTTCAAAAGCACAGGATGAGTCTCATACTGTGACATTTAAAAGGCAAGAAATCCCACTTAGATGCCTTACTTGTACTTTGTGTCAATCATGCTACTTGGCACAGAGCAGAAGTGTTGTCAGGAATACTGTCTACATCCTGAGTGAAAAACAAAACTCCAAAAGTGCATGTGAGGGAGAGAAACTATAGAAATGAGGAAAAAATTCACTTACATTTATCCAAGCTGGCTGTCGCTATTACTGTTGAAACTCTGCTATGGGCTGAGGTCACAAGACCCTGTAAGCTAAAATAGAGAAGCTTCAGCTGAGGGTAACTGAAGCTGCAGCACATTAAAACACATTTTAAGGTTATTGGTAATGACTGGAGTTTTAATTTCTTGATCTGTTTTTCCCAAGGCACAAAAAGTGTCTTCTACTTTTTTTATCATTTTTCAAGCCTAGAGGGAAGAGATTTTCAGTATCATCCTCTACCTCAGTGTAAGTCTGTATGGATGCTATATACCATACATGATATGAAAAGTATGATGGCTTCATTGCTGTGAGTTTGGAGTTGCCACATTATTCTCAAATGGAGAAACCATACACCATTTATGCAGATTCTCCTAAACAAAACTAGAATGGAACCTTTATAAAAAACCACATCGCTATGTATATAGGAAATGTGAATTATATATTAAAAAGCTAGCTTTAATATCTTCAAAAAGGTATTACAATGCAACACAGAGCTTTTTTTGTCCTTCTATAAAGGCAATTTTTAAAATTATGTACCTTTGAGGAAGTTTGCTATCTTTTATATCTTAGAAACACCAAAATAACTTTAAAATATTTTTGTATGAGTGTGAATACTGTAGTCTGAAAATCCACTGCATCTTAACTTCACAGGACTTAAATCATGTGTGTGATCTACTAGGCAGCTAGAACCTACTCTTATCCCATGATATAAAAACCATACTCTTGGCTTCAGTAAGGGGCAAGACACTGAATTTGCAACTAATTTTGGATCAGACATTCTCTCTTCTTGCCCACAAACCACAAGGCATTTGAAAAAATTGATAAGCAAAATTTAAAAGAAAAAAAAAGAGAGAATAATATTACTGGTAGCGTTAACAGCAGAGATTTGTAATAATAGAGGGAAAGAGACTAGTAAAGTTCAGTTGAGAAGGGTGCATGATTAAACACCTTGCAGTTTATTATCTGCACTAAGATTGCATATGATAGCTGACTATATACAATATAGTATACATTTGTGGATGTTCACATATAAAAAGATGTGCAATGTGGAAAACCAAATTTCTAAAGTATGTCTCATAGGCTTTTCTATAACTGAAATCAACAAAAGGAATTCCAAGAACATAAGGAATGTAATGAATCTGAACTACAGGTATCTTGAAACAGTCAAGTAATAACAAAAGCACATCTATCTTGTACATATTTGATTTATGTTAAAGAATGACCAGTTGTCAAGAAATACATCAAAGTGTGGAATCTCAGTGCTTTCTGAACAAACCTAAAGGAAAGAAATTCCATCACAAAATACAGATGTTTACTGCATTTCTTGTGCAACCATAATGTGACTTATCTTAATAGATGAGATTGCAAAACAGATGAGAACTAAGGAACTACCAAGATACTACAATATTTTAATGTATTCAAAGAAACAGTGTACACAGTTGAAGCTAGGAAATCCACTAAAACAGTTAAACAATAGAAACATTGCAAAAAAATTCATTCTTGAAGTTACCACACTCATAATAAACAAAGTGGTCAAACCCGGAATCTCAAAGACAAGCAAAGAATGCAACATGATTCTAAGAGAAACAACCATGGGGAAATAATAGGCAGAATTTTCCAAAAAAACAATGACTGCTGCATTTTATTTTTTTAATAGAAAAGGCCAGTAAATTTTGTTTGAATTGCTCCCAAAGAGTGGGAGAAGAGATGGGTAAGGCATTCGGAATAGAACACTAAATGCTTTGTCTTTATCAAGCCCATTTCAGTACTTAGATGACGAGTCTGAAGTTCCATGTAGCCCATGTAGAACAAACATTTCCTACCCTTTATGCTATGGGATAGAAGCCACATCACCTGAACACAATATCTGAACTAGAACTAGTTTGCTTTCAACTAATGATAAACACTAGGGGAAAAAAGAAAAAAAACACCAAACAAACAAAAAACTCCAAACCAAAAAAACACACCAAAAAACCCCACCAAAAAACCCCAGAAAAAACAAAACAAAAAACCCAACCCCCCCAAACAAACAAACAACAATAACAACAACAACCAAAAAAAAAGAAAAAGAAAAAGAAAAAGAAAAAAGAAAAAAAAAAAAAGCAAACTGAAACAGAATTAATAATTCTCTGTAATTCACTCCCTGAGCAGGGAGACTGCCATAACAGAATTTAGACAATCCTTAGTATGTTTGACTTTGTAGAATGTGGTCTAAAATGCCCAGTTTGAATAGGTCTAACTCAACTGACAGTAAGTCCAGCTCATTTCATAGGCAGTAATTTATTTAGAAGAAATTAAAGAAAAAAAATAGAAGCGGTAATGGGGATATCGCTCTACCAAATGCAAAAAGTCTGCACTACAATCTAAATCTGAAATAGTCATCTGAAGTAATCAAAGGAGAAAAATAGGCATTTCTGTGGCACAATTCATTAAATCCTAATTAGATGTCTAAATCAGATTGCATAATTTGTCTCTTAAAGCTGTGTTGACTATGTGTTGACAACAACGTGTTGACTAAAAGTGCCTAGACTATGAATGGTGACAAAAAGGCCCTTGAGCCTGGACTATTAAGGTGAAAGGCAGAGACAAGGTGTAACCTTCTATTGTCTGGTGCAATAAAGCCGTCTTCCAAGAGACCAATTATCTAACATTGACTTCTCCTTAGTATGCACCTGAAGTAGTCATTTGTATTTATGTTAAATAGATGTAAAACCAGCCTACTCTGTATTGACTTCACACATTCAGACAGCATCACAGAGATGCAATGCCCTAAAACTATTTCCAGGCAAACAGCAAAAGTAAAACTGTCAGACGCTTCAGTTTTTCTTCAGATATGGGAGGATAACTAAAGAAGAACACTGCTGAAATCCTCAATCATTTTGTCCTATCACCAGACGTATGGGCATACCTATAATACTCTACAGCCTACATAAACAAATCCATCAGCCAAGCAACCCTCAAATTCCCGTCTTTCACTTCAATTTTGAAGGAAAAAAATCTCTGGTGAAACAAAATTATTGAAAATATTACAATCTACACGTGTGTGCACATACAGAGAGATATCAGCCAGAGACTCTAAGGTATGAACATTCATATTAAAAAAAACTAGGAAAAAATTAGCATGATGTTTCAGGAAGCCAGTAAGCAGGTTGACTATGATGGCAATAGCTATTTAAGCGAAACTTTGATTTGAATGACGTTCCATGAATTAAAAAGTATGTAAAATCAGATGTAAGTGAAATTTAAAATAGCAAGTAGTAAAGTACACGTTTTTATTGTGAAATAGCTTATTATAAAATTTCCCAGTAACCTTCAGGCTTACAGAGCTCATTAGATTAGATATGACAGTAGCCTAGGCCTCTTTAGAGATACATATGACAAACTTAGGCAGCCAGCAAAAGAATCATGATTTTGATAATCAATTTCAGAACTGAATTAAATTTCCAGAAATTATTTGAATGAAAATTAGCTCCCAGCTAGATGGGGGTCGGTACATCTGGTTAAAATTAATCAGGTGGATAAAAACAAAATAACTGAAAAAAAATAAACCGTACTATTTTGTAAATATTTACAGATTAATTCAAATTTATCAACTATGAAAATTAATCAGAAAGCAGATTGACAGCACCTCACACAACTCAGTGATCACCATAAATCCAGACAATGTATCAGATTTCATCAGAATAGAGGTCATGTTTTAAATGAAGGTAGAATTTGTAATGCATTATTCATCCATCTGAAAATATTACAAGGTGGGATACCTTTTTTATAGTTTATTACCATAGCATATTACAAAATGCATTTGTAAAATAAATGTTTAACTGATGAGTCTATGACAAGTCGTTAGAAAGCATATTATAAGATGCAAATATTGTTAAAATACGTGTGCATGTTTAATGCATGAGTTACAGTCATCAGGCATGGTAAAAATTGTCATAAAATTTAACAAATGATAGTAAGATATTTATAAATGGCATCTAAACATAAAGTGTGCACAGAGAGTAAATGGTACTAAAATTAATTCTTGAATGAAGGCTCTTTCTTTCTCTTTTTACTCAGAACAAATCAAGTTAGGTGATTTTTTTTGTTTGGATACTAGTCATCAATGTCTGAAATAAATTCGTCTTGCTAAGTTTCCAATGCAGATAGAAACTTCTGTCTTCAGAAGATTTGCAAGATAAAATTGCAGACAGAACTCCACTAGCTGAGCACTGATTAACCTTAACATGTTCATTTCTTTTCCTATGGAGAATTAAAATGCATTGGATAAATCTGAATTATTACTTTTACAGACAAAATTTGGAGGAGGAAAATTGTTGTAAGTCTATATTGTAATTCTTTCTCTAATCATCAGAAAAAACTTCAACAGAGCAGGGAAGAAAACCTTACATTTCAAATTTTGAGCATTTCATTAGTGATACGTAGTGATACTGATTTATATAAGCCTTCTATATGCTATTATAGTTTTTTATAATTTAATATTCTACCGCAAAACATCTATCAGAGAAAAGGTTTTTATGGGTTTTGGTATATCCAGATAATATAAACAAAGTTCTTCACCAGCATATTTCCCAGCTGATTACAGAAACAAAATTTGTCTTCTTGAAAGAAGCATCAAGCTACATGGCAAACAACATCCTGAAAATAATGTCCTTACTTGCAACATCATTAGGTAAGGGTCTAGGAAAATAGGAGAATGGATTGAATAAGAGTGAGAAAGAGAGAGAGAGACAAGGCAACTAGAGGGAGACACCAGTCATGTCCTGCAAGCTTTTGTGAAGAGATTTACTGGTACATGAAATCACTCATAATTATGATACAGAACTTTAAAAGATTTCACTGTAACTAAATAATGTTATAAATCTCATTTAAATCTTCCAGGTTTCAGCTGGTGAAGAAGTTGATCTGCAGCTTCTGAAACACAGTCTAAGAGCATTATCTGGATCTGAGAAGTCTGATTCTGTGATAGGAATGTTGACACTGTTCTCTCTTAATTTTCTTTGAAGTTTAACAAAATTGAACACCTGGAAATAAGACCTAAATACATTCAAGATAGAAACAAAGCACTAATTTTGACAGAACAAGCAAGGAAAACCCCAAACTCTGCATGTTTTAAAACACAAATATATTAATCCATAGATTAAACATCTATTTTGAGCTTTTGAATACAAAGGGTTCTTGAGCCTCGCATTGCTGGGAGAATGTAAAAGGAAAGAATCTCAAGATTTTTGTTGTGTCTTATCATCTTACTCTGCCCACCTTTCATACAAAGATATGCAGTGACACACCACATTTCAGCCAGAGGACATGGTGCATCCATTACCAGCTGTAGCTCTATGAAGTTTACTCAAGACCTATCTTATGAAGAAGTTCAATTGATGACACACGTCTGCTCAACAAGTCTAAGAAATGCTTTTCCCTTCTCATCTGTGGAGCTGTGAAACACTTTCAGTTGAACATGATTTATTTTCTGCACCGAAAGCTTTAGTGTAAGCACTAAAGTAAGGCCCCCAATGCAGGAGCCCTCACTGCAGTGCTGCAATCCCCATGAGAACACAACACATTCAACCACGGGGTGCTCCTGCTACCTGCCTGTCATAGCTGGAGTGAAGAGTGCATGAAGTGCCTCTGAACTTCCCCATCCAGGATGGCATTCAGAGAACCTGTGGCTAATCTCTTTTTTCTTAAAAGCTGTCACACGCAAAGCCCTCCACAAGTTGTTTCTTCAGCTTTCCTAAACATAAAGGAACTTGCAAAGCACAAAGCTTCGGAGTCTAACACTAAGTCATTCCTTCTTGTGCATATTTCTTGTTTCCTAAAGATGTGACCACATGGTAAAACTATTGAGCAATCAGTTCTTGGAAAAGAGTGACTGTCTCAACATTAAACTGAAGGTCAAGAGGACATTGCTCAGAAGGGTGAAAAATGCTGCGTAGAACACTTCCCCATCCTTCCAGAAATAGAGTCACTCCTGGCTTTCTTTTTACTGCTCCTACTATTTAAATATACTTGTAAAAGTGGACAACTTTCAAATCAATCCAACAGATGTAAATAACCCAAATATAAGAGACAACAAAAATGGAACACATAACAAAATTATGAAATAATTTGTTCTCAAGTGACATTGGGAAAAGTTCATGAAAATATGAATATCATAAATAAAATTAGCAATAAACAGTTTCTTTTTCATACACTGGTTTTTTTCTTCCAGAAGTAATATGAAAAATAAGTAAAAAGTCAATATATACTGCTACTGACTTGTTTAATAAAGAAAATGGTGTTTCCAGCATCTATACCTGTTGAGCAATTACAAATGCAGGAAATTCTTAATTAGAAAAATATAGAAATTTTCCAATATATTTCTGTAACTGACATTGCATCCTCCCTTGTTAAGCAGATATGGCAGAATGATTCAACAGAAACAAGGGAGCCAGCAGTCTGCTGATTCATAGAGAAATTTAGTCAATTGGACAAACTGAAGAATATTTTCAGTTTAAAGGACTACATATATTAACTGGAATTACTACTCAACCTAACAGGCTTTAAAAACAGCTGACATCAGACAGTGACAGTACGTCTTATTTCAAAATCTAAATTTTTTTTTCTATTTTTGCTTTCCCATTTTATCTTCATCTTCTCTGCAATTAATTATGCAGTCAAAACAAAGAGACTTTTTTCCTGAAGTACTTGGCAGTTTACGATAGGCACACACATCAAGAAAAGACCCTCCACTCTAAATGTTAACTGTCTGTAGTTTCATAGTTTAATGCTACAGCACATAAGGTGACAAAAGTCCAACTGATGATGTGCATCATCCACCACAAAGAAGCTGCAGTGTGTTCAGCTTGTAGTCTGGTATTGTTCAGATTCACAGAATGGTACTGGTACTCTTTTTGATTGTGTACTTGGAAAAGAAATTTCTCACAGTAAGTAAAATCAGAATTTTCTTGAATTGTAAGTACAAAGTGAAATGAAAACCAAGTATTCTATTATTTGGAGAATAATCAATAATTGTAGTGAATTTTCAGACATCCCGTCTTCGTGTGCTAGCACACATCTGTATTCACATCTTCTGCTAAATTCTTCATTCTTTTGGTAGTTTATGAGTTTCTTACACACTTATTTCTCACCAAACACAACTGTATGATTAGTTACTACTTCCAGCCTAAGGATCTACAAAAGTGCAAAAGTATGTCTTTAAAGTATGTCTACGAGGACAAGGGTTGAGTTTTTAGCTGATTAAAAAGATTAGCATACCTAAATACATTTTCTTTAGAGAAGAAAATGTCTCATTTAAAAAGTATGAAATTCTAAAAGGAAAGAAAGCCCAAGGAAAAAAGATGGTTGGTAAACTATCAGTAAGACTTAAAGTTTTAGGACAAAGACTATACTGAAACAGATAGGTTATTCACTGCAAACAGAAGGCAATACCGTGTCCTTTCTAAGAACAGGACAGTGTCAAGGGATTTTGGGATTGGAGTTTTAAGCTTTATACTTCTTCTCCCTCCTGACTGGACCATAATGGGGTTGCTATGGATTGCATCCAACATATCCTGGCATTCATCTTTTAGGGTCCTGGCCTATTCTATCTGCTATTAATCTGATGAGATTTACACATTCTTTAATCAAGAACAGATGATGTTCTGTGGAGTAGAAATCCAGTTTATGCACAAGCACAGGCTACTCTAGTCACAGTAAGACAGGATGCAGAAGAAAAAAAGAAAAAAAACCCCAGAATAGGGACAGTACTTGGAACTTGGAATGCCTGAGATATGACTACTTTGGCAAATAGGACAAACAATGATTTTCTCAGACATCTCGTCCAAGCTTGGAAAGACTGGAGTGAAAGAGGTCTGACACAAAGTCTCATGCTTTCCTATGTTGCACAGCTCAGGTGAAATTCATAATTTTGGCAAAATTCTTCTCATTTAGACAACTAAATGAGGATCACAAAGATATCAACACATTTGCTCCAAGGAGACTTAGGGTATAATACATAAGAGCTTTCTATGCATTTATATAGAGACTGCAACTAACAGTGTCCAGGAATATGAACAATTAAGAGGCTGTGGTATAATTTGCTCCCAATAAAGTCTAGAGTCATAAAACTGTACAACAGGAAAGGACTGAGAGACTGAGATTAAAGCAGAAATAGGCACTATAGAAGTTAAATATGAAAAGCCTCTACAGACAATTCACAAGAATGTGCATACATATACATATATTAAAAAGATAATTCACTTATCTCTACAAAGACAGCTCTAGTGTACTTTGGGTGACTGATTTGGGTAAATAACCTGGTATCATGGTCTTAAAGAACCAAAGCTCCACCATTTTTTTCAAATGACAAGTTTTTTCTATCTGCTGGAGATTAAGGGAGTAAAGAAATTTCACAAACATTAAAACCAATCTTTTTCCTTTTTCTTAAACGAAGAAATTATTATTGTCATTATTAATATTAGAATTTTTGCTAATTTTTTTTAGAAACAACCTAAATGACACTTGTAATTATAATATATTTTATGTAGAAAATAAATTACCCTGGTTTGGAAATAATAGCTCACTGACAAATACTATTACACAGAGCAGACTCTCATGCAGATACATATATGAACAGATATGAAACCACACTTCCCTGTAGCTTTCTAAGTACAGTTTTTCTTGGAGTTACATAAAGACATAATGTAGGTCTGAAATAGCTGGACTGCATAACAGAAGTGGAGAAAGGGTGAAAAAAAAGTGTTCCTTCTTCAGGCTACTGAATGCTACTTTTAGATTAGAATGAAACATCCCAAATTCCACATAACACAAACAGATCACAGACCAAGACAAAATTGGTATTATAATATTTTTCTCTGCACACTTCTCAATTTTCATAAATCTTGGATTGTTTCCTTTTACTGCAGACCAAGAAAAGATGTGCTTGTTATAAGATACAGTGTTTCCTCTACCACACTGTGATTATGCTTAGAAAAATTGGTGAAAACAGTTAAATCATCAGTCCAAACAGTTAAATTACTTCATCAGTATGTATCATATTAACCAATACCATCTTTCTTCTACTCCTATGGCATTTGCGTACTTACTATTCCACCTTCCTTTGAAAGGCCTCAAAGTCATCTCTAATCTTTAAAGCCTAAATAAGTTTTCTGGTTATCTTGAAATTTTGAAACATGTGATATCCTTCATCCCACTTTCCAGCTCATTAATAAATATATTAAACAATGGTATTTAATGTACAGGTCAGAAGGAGACAGAAACGTTAACCTTTTGCCATGCTGAAAATTGACAATAAACTCCAATATATGCAGACTATCTTCTGTCTCATTTCTAACTTATCATGGAACTTTAACTTTCACCTAGATCTATTAAGTTTTCTTAATAATCGCTCATGAAGGACTGTGTAGACTGTGTCAGAGGCTTTTTGAATATCCTTTCAGTCATCTCTTTTGGTCTCACCTTTAAAAAGAAAGCATTATTTTTGAGACATTTACAAATAATTCTTGTAGACTGAAAATAGTGGAGTCCTATTAGATGTGACGGAGATGTGTGTGCTCTGCAATTTCAGTAAACTGAGGCCAAAGAAGAGCATGGTTTGCCCCATGGAAGGGCAGGCTATGAAAAAGAGCTGAATCAGTAATACAGAAAAATGAATTATAAGGCCATATTTTTCCAGTTGGAATAAAGAACTTCAATGCTTATGGTAAATCACACAGGTGATGGAAGACTTGGAAGCAGTGGCAGCAGCAGTAACAGGGGAATCGCTGCAAGTGCACAAAGGCTCCCCTGATGCTGACCAGGACCGTGCTGTCAGCTCTGCACAGCCACTGAGGGAGATGATAGTCCTGTGTGAGACAGGAGATGACAGTGACAGACTGATAGGAAATACCTGTCATGATAGCAGGCAATATATGCGTCTAAGCTCTCTATACATAGACTGGAGAAGTCTGAATGACTGACTTGGAGGAGGATAATGAGGTACTTCACAGTCATTACAGGCAGCACAGAGAAAGTACAATAGGGCTTATCTGAAAATCAAAAAGTAGAAAATTAATGGCACTTTTTTTTCTACTTTATGAAGAATAATGGGTATCGTGAAGTCAGACAGTAAAGGACTATAAAACTGAAAACAAACTGCCCGTATTCAATGCTTTGAAGGGGAACTGAGGAAAGACGCAGCGAGAGATGTTAGAAAAATCTTTGCAGAACGCTGGGAGCAATGAGATAAGATGACATTTGTCATGTGCTGAAAAGAGCCCAGTTGTGATATATCTGAAATGTGGAGAACCTGCATGAGAGTTTTAGCTCAGTGCAGAGCTTAAGAAGCTATACCTTAGTATGGATGAGAGGGATAGGAAAGATACGAAAATTCCAGATGTTTATGTTTCAAGCTTAAGACAACCAATGTGGTGATAGAGTTGACAGTGATGAAGAAAAAATGTGAAAATGGAAAGATGATTCCTGTTGGTCCTGAAGTTAATGTCTAAGCATACACAGGCTGGTATGAGGAAGAGAGCATGAGCTGTATCTACATGACTTTGAGTTTTTTGGTTGGTTGTGTGTAGGTTTGGGTTTTTGGGGGTGTTTTTTTTGGTTTTTGGTTGTTTGATTTGTGATGGTATTTTTTGTTTGTTTGGATTTTTTTTTTAGTGTTTTTATAGAGTAAATGGTATCTGGAGTACAAATCACAAAGATGATGATTAGAGCTCTCATTTATATCAGCTATAATAACACATCTCTGAATGAAAATGGCAAAGAAAGATTTAGAAGGATAAAAATAAAAGCAGGAAAATGTAGGATGGAACTGGGAGAAGGGAAAATCCCTACAATTACTGAGAATAACACACCCACTGAGCTCACACACTGGCTAAGGGATGAAGAAATTAATGTCTGAGCAAAAGAAGTCAATTAAAGAAAGGAGCAGCTTCAACTATGAAATTTGAAACTATTTTTCTGCTTTTATCATGAAATAAATTTTATTTTTTCATAATGCTTTTTGTGGCAATTCCCTTATCACAGCAGAAATAATTTAGTTTTTTTTAACGTAGAAGAAGTCCAGCAGAAGGGTACAGTTGACAAAATCTGTTGCTATTTATTAGTGGCACTGCCAGATCAGCTAAAAAACTGAGTGATAGAAAGTGAGAGAACCTGCCATATCCAAGAGTCTGTCCTTGGACACTTGCTGTGAAAAGCCACCTTCATCCTGCAGTGGGTGAACAGGTTATGCATAAAAGAAGACAGACTTTTTTGCTTGTCGACTGCTCAGTATGAAGTGTTTCTCAGCAGAAAACAGAAGTAAGTTGCCAGTGATCCTTGAAGCTAAAAGTTCCCATTTGCAACAGAGCTGTTTTGCCAGCCCCATCTGAGAGAAATACTATTTAAATGTCTCCAAAACAGTTACTGATGTATGTATGGTGTTTGGTTTATGAAGCTGGCAAGGTATTTGGTGCAACCTAACAACTCTCACTTTAGTGTAAACACTTATTTAAATACCTCTCAAACAGATTCTTAGTGTTCTGCTTAATGGTCAAAAAATAAAGCAACTGTTACAAACAGCAACTGAATTACACCTTTTTCTGGAGAGTTAAGGGCAATATGCATTTATTGCTTTGCCAATAACATGTGATGATGTTTAAAATCTATACAACAGCTTTAAGACATCACCCAGCTTTATTTGCTTGCTATTTCCTAGAGCTACATCAAATCTATTCTAATGCAGCTGCAACAAAATAGGAGAACAGTAATAACACAAATTCTGACATATTTTTTAGATTTTTGGCTTTTTTTTGTGACCGCTATATTGTATTCAGAAATACTAAGGATTGGCTAATAATGGTGGGAATAAGTCCCAACAAAAACACACCAACAAGTCAGTCAAGCCCATGGTAAAGTTCACAACTGTGTTAAGCACAAACAAGAGTTAACGAAAAGTGCGTTGTTCAGAATGCAGAGCTAATTTCAGAGTAAATTGTAAATGAAAATTCAAATGGCTCTAAAGAGCTCCAGGAATGAGCAAAAGCCTAGTGACAAAGAATCAATATAAACCCATAAACACCTACTTCTATGTTTTCTAGATGTGGAAAGCAGTATCATTTCAGGGACTTAAAATGCATCTTGCAGATACTGAAAAATCTGTGATTCATAAATAACTAAGGAAAAATCTAAATCCTATATAGATTAGTCTGCAGACTTTTTTTTTTCCTGATCAATACTGTTTTTGTTTAATCTTACTACTTGTCTTACTACTTTAGTATTATGCTTTGAACCTGAATGCCAATATCCTTGATATTTTATTGTAACAATCACAACTTATTTTGCAATTAAAACATTTCAGCGTATTAGCTGGCATTCTAAGCCACCTCTTAGACAATAAATTTTATTGTTTCCAGCCTACATTTTTCCAAAATCACCTTCCTTTCTCAACCTCTTTGGGGAACCCTTTCAAAACAATAAATGGAATGAGCAGGCAATTTCCCCTCAAAGTTCACAGGAGGCATGTGGCTCAACACATTCTTCTCTGTGTACTCTTAGCTATCAGCCTGTTCAGCAATACGGTTTCAAGACAACATGAAACTAAATATTACCTGAGCAAAGGCTACACATTATCACATTCTGTAAGTTTAAAGTACATATAAGCAACTGATTTATCTTATATTAAAACAAAGCAAAAAAAAAAAAAGGGATTGAGTTTCATCCAGAAAAGCTATGGAAATTAAAAAACACATGAAATGTAAATATATTAAAACCTCATTATACTGAAATGTCTTCATTTTTTTTTAGAAATATTAAACTGATTATTATTTAGAACTTTAGAACAGCCAAGTCCTGTTTGCTCTTTTCCTGATATATTGGACAGTATTTGTGTTTTATTACTTCACATGATGTGACTGACAACACTAAGGCGTGTTTGTACCATGCAAGGATGCAGACAGGCTCAGATGCTTACAAGTATAGATGTGGATTCCTGTTACAGGAATACAGCTGGTATTGTAAGTTGAAGAAAAGTTAAATTATATGAGAAAAGGTAGCCGGTCATCCTCAGATATCTCCCTTCAGGTATTCTATATTGAACAGAGAATTCTATATATTCTTCAGGTATTCTACAGAGATCTCCTATCAATAACATATCAAATGCTCCTTCTTAATCAGCTTCTATTAATAGATTTGTTGGTTTTCACAACAATTAAAAAGAAGGGAAAAAACCCAAACTAATGCACCAGATATTCAGCCATAGATCATAAGCTGAAAAGAAGAAAAAAATTCATTAAGTAACTAGTAAAACTAGCTATAATTTAGCAAAAGATATTTTGAGGTAAGGTTCTAATAGTCAAAGTAATTTGGCTGTATACAAAAGACCAAAGCATGAAAAAAATGTTCTTATTGGATACAAAAATAATCTTTACATGCTATAAATGGATAAAAGTCACTGCTTGCTTGATATAAATTACATTGCTGACAATAAAGTGTATGTGAGAGAAAAGAAATCACTTTGCCATCAAATGATGATTTTTATTTGCAGCAGGAGGGAGAATGCCTCTGGAAAAGCATTCCATTGAATTTTTTGTTGTTGCAGTCTATGCTTGAGCTGGCTGTTCAGGGAAACTGTTCTAAAATATTGTACTGACACAAAATGAAATGCTGACAAAAACTTGCGCACAGTGTGATATGCCTTACCTGAGATATATTGTGAGCCAACACAGAGGTGACATTAAAAATAATGGACTAGGTCGTCCCTGGGCTTAAAAAGGCAGAATCAGAGAAACTCTATGCTGATTTTATCCACTAAATGGTTTGCCAAGGGTCTTGTGCAAAAGTATTACCGAAGTTTACAGGACAAGAACACACATATGAAGTTCTTAAAAGTATCCCTATTCTCCCTTTGGAAACTTCAAAGCAGAAAATCTGTTCTCAAAAATACTCAAAAAGCAGTGCCAGTTTATGAGGAAAAAAGACACATAGAATTGCGTATGAAGAATATATTCTAGAACCTCAGAAACCTCACTTACCTTGCGATTTTTAAAAACTTCTCTTTATAAACATGCAAATTTATACTTCCTGAATTACAGCTTATTTGTGCTTTGTACACAGACATTGAAGGAAGTTCATGTACATTTTCAATACATCTTCTGAAGTCCAAAATGAGAATTCTCCTTTTTTAATGGAATTTCCCTTTCTACAAAAAAATTAACAAAAACAAAATCTTGCAAAAAACTAAACCAAAAACATGTAAAGAATGTCTCTAATACTCCCAATGAAGCTGCTTGTAATGGTCAATAAAAATATTCAGAAGACAAGCGTCTCTAGGCAAATCTTCCACCAAATAATAATAATAAATCATCATGTTTTAAAGGCTATCTTTAAACTCAGAAACATTCTTCACATGAACATCCACATTTTCTATTAAATGGCTACTTTTAGACAGTACTCTGTGTAGTACGATCCTCTTAATCCACAATTCAGGACTGATAATCATTCTTTCCTTTGTGCATTTCTAGGGATCTGTTGAAATGCTTGACTGCCTAAACTACAGTAATTTCCTTTATGCAGTTGTAAATTAAATTTTGTAGAAGTGGAGGGTGATTTAAAAAAAAAAAATCCTTTTCAGAAACTTAATACAGCAAAGAAAATTCAAGAGGTAGAGACATTCATAGCTCTGCAGTTACACAGGGAGACAGAACAAAACAAGAAGTGACAATTTTACAATTGTGTTATATGTATTTTCCTCACCCAAGCTGACATATAATGTAGGATATTTTACATAAACACAGAGCTCATGTTGTTTTTATCTTGGAATACTTCTTTCTCATCTTTTGAATATACCAATAAAGAACTTTGACTGATTTATAAATATTTCTCCCTGCTTATCCGTCACTTTCCTCAGAAAAACACCATTTGTTTACTTTATATTCTGTCAGTTCAAATGGTGCCAAAGTGACTAAGTCCAGTAAAATAAATAATACATTCCCTGGGAAAACCACATCACCAAAAAATAAACTTGAATAAAAGAAGCTGCAGGAATTAAAACCAAACCATAGGGAAAAAACAAAAAAAAACAAAAAACCCCACCAACCCAAAACTCAAAGAAAGCCCCAAACCAACCTGTGACCTTATTATTATGTTCATTAGTGAGCAGTGAAAAGGAAAAAAAGATTCTAGACAAAAAGTTAGAGAATGTAGCAAATATAATTACTAGTAGTATTATACAATGTAATTGATATATATACATATGTAGATATTTTGGGTTTAAAGTAACTCTTTATCACATAATTGTTTACACATTCAAGTCCTTACTCTACCAAATATTATTAGAGATGGGGGACAGCAAACTGGTAGCAGTCCATCAAAGATGCTACCAATAATGATTTGGATTCTCTGACAAGTTGTCCAGATAAAAGTTCTGCTTTAGATGTTTTTTCATGCAGATTTTGGAAATGAATATATAAAATTTCATTCCTAGTTTGATCTGTGCTTCACACATTTGTGTGGATGTTTTATAAGAAGGTCCAGCCACTAGATATGCCGAGACTCTGAAGTTCTAAACCAAAACCAAACACAATTCATTGCTTATTCACCACGTAGACCTTGTCTTTATTACCTGGTTATTCTTGATGGAGCCGAACAAGATATTTCAAAGAGATGGCAGCGATACCACCAAGGGCTGTAATTTGAGCTGCAGTTTCTCTCCAGTAAAAATGAAACTAGTCCCTATTTCACAACACATTACACAGAGATTGTGGTTGAAGTCAGGCTAACGACTTACACTGATGGCATGCTTTTATGTAGTTTTTTCTTGAAACATGAATGGAGGAACAAAAACTCGTTATTCTTTTATTTCTACAAACTTTTTTGCAACCTGAACTCTTCCTTACAGGTCACAGAAAACAGAGTTGTTTAATTTCTGCATTTTTCAAATGCACCTTGACAGTAAAAGAGCATATCATGTTAAAAAATATATACATACAGGGAAAAAAAGAAAAAGGGATCTATCATGTAATTCCGTGTTTTTCTAGCAGCAATATATAAACCACAAATTAGCTAAGTGAATATTGAGTTCATTTATTTTCACACGGAGACTTCATCCAATTGTCAAACTGACTAACTTCAGAGTTCCACCCTGCCACTGGATTCCTTTCAACTTACTATAGATCCAGAAGGCTCATCAGTTTGGAAAGCTAATATGGGAAAGTACCAATGTTTGAAGAGCCTCTTTTCTACTTCACTATAAAATAATAAAAAAACCCCAAATTTAAAAAGGTCAGCTATTATTTTCATTTGAACAGCAGTGCTAAATGTCAAAGTGGTTGGCATTAAGTAAGCTTGTAAAGTGACTATTTAAAGCACCCATGTATGTGCCAATATAAGCACTTGAGACAGATAATCTGAAAGAACAGAGAAAAAAGTACTTGATTTAGTATGAAGACTTCTGAAAAACCCCTCCTTCAAGGATTCAGTTATAATCCCACAGATACAATAATTAAATGCACTTCATGTGAAGTTGATCTGGCACTGATACATTCTCGTACAAGGTGGCTTTGTACTTGGGTATTGTGCAAGAAAACAATTATTTGCCCTTAAATCATCTTCATGCATGAAGTGATGGCATTTCCATTTTACAGACAGGGAAACTGAATCACAGAATGGCTTGCTCAAAATTATTTGTCATATTAGTAGCATTGGACAACAAAATTCAGAAGAGAAATCCACTCAGTGAGAATGTGGTTCTGCAACTGCTGAGCTGTTCAATTTTAGACAAGTAAAATGAAAAAGGGGATGAACGTTAACTGTTAAAATACTCCAGGACACATGTAACTCTTTTTTACACCAGTAATGGGAATATTAATATATTAAAAATAAGAATATCTCAAGAGCTTGTTAAATCAGCACTTTATGGATGTTGTAAGAGATTCAGGTTCTGGGAATCCAGCACAGCTTGCTGATATAAAACTGAAACACAGAATTCAGATTTACTTAAGGTAACCACAGACTGGAAACTGTAGGCCCAACCACTATTATCAAAAATTCATTAAGAAAAAAAAAAACCCTTTTATTTTCTTTTTTAAAAATACATACTATGCTATATATATAAAAAAAAATCTGTTCTGTGGGTAAACAGACATGAATTGCAGTGCCCAGAGTACAAACGATAAGCACATTCAACTTCACTGAAACCTAAAGGAGTTGAAGGCTCTCATCTCCATGATAGATCGTGCCCTTTGGAACTGTGAAGTAGCATAGTGGAAAAGAAAACTGGAAAGCAAAGCAAGCCATAAGAAATTCTGAGCACATTTACAAAGGGAGGTACCTTCATTCGAGTCCCATTTGTCTATTATTCTTTCCATGAGTACAATATAACTCTACTGGTTTCTGCAATACTTGTAGCCAAAATAAAATGTTTATATCCAGATTGCTACAACACCTGCAAGGTAAGGATGAAGACCAGAGACCACTTGTTTAAGTGCCTCATGTGCTCTGGACCTTTCCTAGGTTTGGGTGTGAACATAACAGACGATAGGAAGACGATAAAAAGATTTTGTGACTCCAACATACTTAAATAACAATAATCTGCTCTAAATGAAATTTCCTATCAGAAACCAGCAAACAGATTTCCATCTAAATTATTTTGTCAACAGCATGGTGGTATCCTTGCTAACCTTATATGGCACCAGTGAATAATTAGATACACAGGGGTGTGACTCCAATTGAAGGTGTTGGCATTGTAGCACTCTGTGAAAATATTAACTATGAGGTTAACTCCAATTTTCTCTTCTTTAATTAAATGCACATGGTACTAATGAGGTAACCTACTGTTCCTTGATAGCACTAATTAGCTAAGAGGAGAGCACACTCTCACACTGCAATTTAAACCTAAAAATAAGGTTGAAATATGCTAATTGCAGGCAATTTAAAACAGTACAAGTTGTAGAACTAGTCATAATAAGGAAAACTGACTGCTTTACAGCTCTGCAGCTGTAACTTTGGTTAAAATCAAAACACCCCACATAATTTTAGAACAATCTGGCAAAATATCCACCAGCCTCCTCAAAAATCAGTAATTAATTCAGAGTATGCCATATAAATGAAGAAAAAACAAAACCAAAAACCTATAATTCTATGTATATCAGAAAAGATAAATAATGCCTGATAAAGAACAAAATCTGATGGAGGCTATGAAGAAAAATATCCCTTTTTAAGCCTAACTTGCAGCCATTAATTTTCCTAAATACTTCTTGGTTTCATCTGTAGAGGTGTCAAGCAGCTGCAGCTTACACTGATGTTGATGGAGTCCTGGGTCAACTCAACTTAACTGCAAGTCTGGCCCTAAAATTAGACTCCTGAATGGTGGAAAGAAAAGGAATAAGGGAACATGTTTTCTCAAGGGAAAGTAGATTTTAAAGAACAAATCTGTGATCCTGTGTACGACTTTGAAGTGCGTGTTCTTTATACGGTGACAATGGTTCAGCTTAGTCAGTGAGTTGTAGATGACATTGCATAGCATATTAACTTGTAACAGCATTTTCAAATTTCTAGCTTTAAAGCCTCAGCTGTTGAGTACAGAGAAGATGGACAACCAGTCTTTTACCATGCAAGTGATTCTGCTGACTAATGCATGGAGGGACAGTGGCCTGAGCTTTGGCAGATCCCCTTTTTTTCCTCTTAGTATTTATTTTCTCCTTTACAGAAGAAAAGTAGCAATGCAAAGAAGATAAAAGGATTACAAGATAGCAATCCTTTAATAAGACAGAAATTGAAGATGTTAACTGAATATAGGCACAGGAAAATCTTGAACTGAATGAAAATAGTATCTTGCACACAAACAAAATGTTTCATCTTATTTTCTGAGTTGATAAAGAAAATAAGCACTAAAGAAAATGATAACACAAATATTGTCATTCCAGAAAGAAATAAAATGTTCATGTGTATTTATAGACAGGAATGCAAGGTGTACATCTTATAATCAGCAGATTTCCATAAGGCATGATGAATTATCAATAAAAAGTGTATGTTATCTGACTTTACATCCTTTGTTTTTAATTTTAAGCAATTATATATGCCTACAGTTCATTTTTCAAGTGTTCAAAATTTAATTCCCCTTTAGGACTGTTATATCAATGCTGTGGTGGGGTCTAGCTCCCTAGTCAATGAAGCCATGCTACACAAAGGTCCATGACATGCCCATTTCACATTTCCTGAGGCATTATTACAGCTGATAGATTTTCATCAAGGACCACAGCTATCATATGCGACAAGAAAAGCACAACAGTAAATCAAAAGTGTTACTAATGTCTCATTTGCCAGGTGATTCTTAACAACATCAGAGTCTGTTTAGTAGTACTTATAGGTTACATGAGTGGATGGATTATTTTCAGCTGCAAAGGAGAGTAAAGGACCTAAAAGGGCCTCACCAGTCTTAGTAGCAATGCAAAGAAGATAAAGGATTATCAGATGGGCATCAGATTCATCCTGATTCCAAGTCAGTGCCTGATTTAATTCTGCACATGCGAGCAAGACTAATTAAATGGTAATACAGACGTTGAGGCAACTACCAGTCTGTGAACCTCAACTTATGCCACCTCTTGTCAATGCCAATCTCAAAAAGCAAAATGTCATCCCCTTCTGAACCCAAAATTTCTCTCCAAGAGAAAACAAACACCATGACCTGTGCATGTAAACAGCAACGGTCCTGACTTAGGCAACTACAATGATATAAATGGGATGCAAATATGCTCAGAGGAAGTTCTACTTCCATGATTTGCTGTGGAGCCCAGGAAACTGCTGATGTTCCACATACAAGAAGTATTAAAAAAATATTAGTGATGAGTGTCACTGAAAGGCACTTTTTTATTTTTTAATTTTTTATTTGCTATTATTTGCTCATGTATTCAGGCTTTTTTTTCTTAATTTCAGAAGATTTCCCATAGAACTCTGTGAGAACTTTAACAGAGCCAAGATGGCTTGGGCCATCTGTTTTAAAGCAGTCTCTGCACGGGTGACAGAATCACACAGTTCCCTAATACACACAGTCTTTGTGCAGAAATGTCCAAGCTGCATCTTTATTTCTGCGATAGAAGCATAACTTTGGTGAGTTTTAAGTGATACTGGAAGGTACCCATATTGCATAGCATGGATGACATTTCTGCATGCAAACATGTCCAACAACAAGCAGTCAAGCGCAAGTAAAAACTTTTCTAAGTGCAAAGATAATTAGCCCCACAATAACATCCTACTGAAATAATGCATATAATTCAAATCAATTAGAAAAGGAGGCTGCTGTTTTACCTGGTTGGCAGTTGTACTGTAAAGTGATACAGCCAAGCTAACCCTCAAGAAAAGCTTTACCATCTTCAGTATACATAATGAAGTTCCTGCAAATCTTCTCTTTCTTAAATAGTTTGTATGCCAATAAGAGCATTCCAACAAGTGAATGAAAGATTTCATAGTAAGTGACCAGGCTATGAAGCAAACAGTTACCAGTTACGCACCATGGAAATGAATGCACTTTTAAATAATTTTCTACAGGATGAAGCCACCTCTTAAACATAGAGTTATTCTCCTTTCTGAGGGATGCTTTAGAGAAATATACTTCTCATAAATTAAGAATTGTTTTTAAACTTCTTCCACCTACCTTTTAGGTTGTTCACGTAAGTTACCAGTTGTGCTTTGATGACAATAAATAGTAAGAAATTTGATGTCATTGGGTTCTGCACAGAACCTAGTAACTATAGATTTTGCTTTTTTTGCTGAAACATATCCAGAAATCAAAACTGAATTTTCTTTTTGTTCTTGCAAATAAATAGGAAAGCCTACCTGAGCCACAGCCATAGGATTCAGAATAGGAGGAAGACTTTGTTCTAGTCTGTTTGCCCAGCTGTTGGAAGCCAGTGCCCTCAGCCTCTGCTTCCTGAGACACATGGATTTTCTCAACTGTTTGGCCCTGATTCCCAGTCCCACACAGCACATAAACCTCAGTTTCAAATATGTGACCTACCTCACTACAGCATATATAAAATTGTCTTGTATATGCAGACATATAAAAACCCCAAGTACCTAGTGTTTTCTATTAACAGAATATAAATTACTATTAATCCACATCATATGCAAAAGCTACAAGGAAGAAAATACACTAACACAAGGATTCATAGTGCTCTTTGCTTTTTAAACTGGGTAACTTTTGTTAACTAGGTCCGTACTACAAGAAAATAAAAATTTCCCACAATTTCTTCACTTTGGATATCCTTGGATACTACATCACTCTGATCTACAAATAACAAAAAACTCAGCTGATCATTTATATATCTATGCATACTAGCAACATGAGGTAAATAATATTTATAAATATATATTTAACTCAGAGACCCAGTTTATGATTGTTTAAACAGAGCTGGTCTTGCAAGATAAAATCCTTTTTAAATACATTTTCTCTCCAATGTATACTTTTCTAAAGATTTAAGTGAATCAGGCCTAAAGTCTCTGAAGATTTGTAAATATACAGTAAATGGTGGAAGGAGATAAAAAGTTGTCCTACTAAAGGTTTATGTGAAGTCAAAAAAAAAAGAAAAAAGAAATATTACTTCATTCCTTCTTTGAGTTAGATTTTTAAAACTGCACCATGGATATATTTTTCTAAAGAAGACAAAGCAGATTACAATATGTTTATACAATATATATAAAATAATTTGCTACACAAGAAAATGTCACATTGTAGAAACGTTTCACCATATGCTGGAAACTTCTCCTTTACAAGCTCATTATCCAATAGTAGCTCTCAAGAGTCATTTACATGTAAAATAAGAGTATGGTCTACTCTTTAAAGGCACAGTGATAAACACACCAATTTGACAATTACATTAATATGAATATTTGCATAGTTTCCCATCTCCACCTGTTCTTAATTTGAAGCAGCTGCAGAACAAATCACACCACATAATCTGAATATGCCACTGAGTCACATAAACACACCAACCCTTCTCAGCAAGTTTTTTTTTTCCTCTGTTTGTATGTTTGGTTTGAATTTACATGAACCCACAGAAAAAGTATTTTTGGTTGGACAATTTATATTCATCAGCGATAACATATAGAGGATCACTTGCCTTTTTTTGTTGTTTTGTTTCAGTTTTTTTTTTTTTACTCTGTTTCCTATAACAATTAGCATGTAATTTCCATTACTAGATGAACAGCACAGAGATATTAAATATTTTACAGCTTATTGTACTAGATACACCTCCTGTGAAATATGTTAAAAACATGTGCAGTCACCACCCAGCACAATAAAAGTGTACCAATGAAATCCTTATGGCTCTTAGCAAAATAGGACTGAATGGTCACCATTTCACTTTCTTGCAAAATCAGTGCTTTCCACTATTTAGAAAACTCTGTGTTTTGTACCAGCAGCATAAAAGGAACAACAAAACCACAGTTGACTGATAATTCAAAATGACAGTTCACACTAACGACACATTCTTCCTACATGTATGCTTCTCCTTTTTGATACACAAACAAGAAATAATTGAGTAATTTAAGACATTGACTCTATTCCTATGCATTCTGACTGTCATTAGGCCCCATTCTGTAATGTTAAACTGATTCAAACTGAAAGAAAGATGACGGAAAGGCAGCACATGTGGGAAATAACTGAATACATCACACATGCCTGATACAGCAGTGATCACGAAGGATAATGCCGAATCCAAAATGCTCAATATTAATACTAATGCTAAATTATTTTTCAATGAATAATCAGCAGCACAGACATATAACCTATGTTCTTCTTTCCACAGCTTTCTCAGGAAAAATAACCCATTAAAAGGCCTGTGTTGCTTATGAGGGTGTTGCCTACAACCTCTAAACTGATGGTTTTACTAAAAGCAGATGAGACCCTTCTGTTTTTCAGTACGAATATTTAGAATTTTATATCCTTTTGGACTGGGAATCATCATCAAATCTACAAACTGTAGATTTACAATTCTTAGCATCAAACTAAATATAATCTGGAGGGCCAGGTCTGAACAGTCTCAGTTATTTTGACACTGAAACATCACCCAGACAAAGGTGTTTTGTAACAGAAAAGCAGCTCCTCTGGTGGCTATCAAAAAGTGTAAAAAATTTTATAATAAATTTTTATATTAAAATTATATTGTAATAGAGATAATATTGTAGGTTATGATGATTCTTTCTGTGCAGAAAAGAGCATGGCATCTGCCTGAAGCTGTCACATCAAGGAGAGCTGACAATGCTTTTCCAGTTCTAGACTAACAGAATATGTGAGGATCTTAACTCCTAGCAATCAGGAACTGCAGGAAAGACAAATGACAAGCAATCTGGACAATATATAGGACCACTGTAAGCTGTCATGTGAAATAAAAATGAGCAGAGAATTAACCAAATTATTTTGAGAATTTTTAACATTAAAGATATGTATATTTAATAAAATAGTAAACTACCATTTAGCTGTAAAAGAAATAAAAAGGAAAAAATATTTTGTAAAGGAGAGACATTTCTACAATGTGAAGCAGAGGCCATGCTGCATAACTCCTGGGAACAATTTATTTTGATACAGATGTCTGGTACTTTCTAGGTGACTTAGCAGGACACTGGACTGGGAAATTTCTTCCTATTCCTTTTTCCCACTGAATATTTAGCCTCTTCAGGCTAGAAAGAAATAAAACAAATTCCATATTTTACCATTATTTACAGGTTGACCGGATGAGACACTGCATCAGCCTTTGCTGAGCATGGTTTTAAGCACACTACGAAACATCTCTGAAGTTGAGTCAAATAACTCAGAAACTCTCTCTGCTGATGTAGCAGAAGAAAATGCAAGCATTCACTGTTTGCTGTAGTCCTACCCAACCAGATAGACATGTCAACTAATATTTATATCTTGAGGTACCATATGTGTCACACAAAACTTACAAAAGAAAATAAGAAAGATCAAAGTTAAACAGCTCCTGCACATTAAACCAATGTTTGCACATCCATAATACCTATGTTGGGAAGAAAAGCACCAACTGATGTTAAACATTACTAAAAATCAAGGTTCTGCTAAAGAACAAATAATAAAGTAAAAAATCACATCAAATGTATTTTAAAATAATTCTACTAATGTAATAACATGTAGAAGCTAGATAACATGCCCAACATATTGCAAATCTTTTAACATTGAATTAAAAAACCTGATACAAACATCAAATGACGCAATATGATACCTGCATCAATTTGTTCATCCATCCTCATTTCAAATGCAAAATTGTACTGTGATTTTGAAACTTAAAAAAATTCTTGAAAGCAATCACTGTGGAGTTTGGTACACACACTTTTGCATGAGGGGTATAAAAGCAGTCACTCCTCCTGATGAGGTCTTCAGTTCCCTTCATATTTTTTCACAGTGATAAACACTCTTATCAAAGGAAGCGTGGGATGGATGACTACACTAGGGACTGTTGATCAGCAGAAAAACTGGCACAATATTTTATCTAAAATTAGCCTCAATGTAAGAGATGTAAATCATAAATTGCCTCCTAGGAGTAAGATCATACCCTAATCTTTCATCTATGTCTTACACTTAAGGTGAGCCATTTTGTCATAACCATTTTGCCTCTCTTAGATCTCTCAGAGAGCAGACACACAGACATTAGTCTTAGGAATTTGGAAACACAAAATATTTTTTTTTAATTGCCACCACCTTCTAGTCAATTTCATTGCTGTTTTTGTCAGACCCGTAAGAAAATCAGATGGAATACAACTGCTCTCCGTGACACCAAATATATGGAAAATTTACACTGAACAAATAGCTTTTAAATGTATACCTGATATTTAAATTAGGAAAGCAGTATACCCAGAAACAAACAAAGTATCTGAAATACAATAAAAATGCCTCAATTTCATATTGACATAAATATTCTCTCAAGATAAGTCTGCGTTCTGCCACTAAGTTACTCTTTGTCACATTCTTTTACTACTTATTTAACTTCCTACAAAATTGAAATTCAGCTTGTTTCAGAACAGGACAGTCAACAAGAGAATTTCATTTTGCCTATTTTCATAGCAGCAATTTATATGAGATTATATGTGAACTGTAGCCTACAATAAAGTTAAAATTAGGTTTATAACTTACCTTGATACTGTGTTTCATAGTTGTTTTCACCAACCTAATGGCAGATGATAGACTGACACATCAAAAGAATGGAACGTACTTAAAGAGTTGGGTTGTAGAGGCTTTTTAAAATGCTTCCCTCACTTCTAAGGAATGCAGGCACCATTTCACTCCTTTTTTTATTGACTGGGTTACTTGTATGGGACTGAAGAGATAAAAGGGATGATCCCTTTTCCTTACAGTGGTGGAGACACTGCATGTAGGACCAGGAATCTGAAGTTCTGGGCTTCACCGCCTGCATGGTCAAAGCTGTAACCTAGATACAAACTCATGGAAGTGCCATGGAACTTCCAATGGAACTGAGGTCGTACCTTTCCTTTTCAAAGGCTCCTGTTTAATCACTTTCAGAGCATGACACATATTAAGCATCTGATTCACTCTGTGGTGTTAGAAAGTGGCTATGCAGCTTGAAATCATTTGAGGGCCCAACTATTTTCCTTGAGCTTAATCACATCAATGCAATCTTTTCACCACCATGGAAAGTAGTTATGGCTAGTAAAATGCATACTGCACCATCCTGATGTCAGCACTGAGTCACAAAGAGAACTGTTAATTAAGAAGTTGAAATGGGAAAGGTTAGATATTTTTAGGGGTTTCCCTCTGAAAAGTATGACTAAGAGCAGTCGTGAGAAGTCCAAAGGACTGTAGTTTGTGAAATGTGAAGTTTGCTGGTGAAACCAAACTGTTCTTGTTCAAGTTCACTTGAATGGTCAAAAGCACATGATCAGAAGAAAAACATATTGGCTCCTGCTTGAAAAGACAGAAGAATGGCAAACTGAATTAAATGAAATTATCATTTAGCCCACTGGGCTGCTTTTAACAGTGGTCAATACTCTGTGTCCAAAGAAAACAAGCACAGTGGCAGACGAATTTTGAGATGTGTTCCCAAACTTGGATATATGTTGCTTGAAAACCTACATTATCCTTTCAGCTTAATTTTATGTCTTTTACTCCACAAAAAAAGAGAACAATTAGATCCTATGGACCCTCAGAAGAACTACAAGAGCTGGAGGGATGACAAAAGAGCAGAGATATCTTTGGCTCTGTATGGATCATATCTCCTTCTCCTTTGCCAAGGAATATTCAACATTTGAGCCAATAGATTTTGGTATTCCCTTAAAAATGTGAATAATATATACCTACTCCTTGTGCTCACACAGTTGGGCATGAAATATAGTCAGAGATGTACAAGTATAAACTAGCTGCCTGCTGTTCAGTCCCACTTGAATAGGTATGTCAATGATGCATGGCTCTGTGGGTCTCTGTGGTTCTTTTCCCTTCCTTGCACTCTGTTAGTAGTGCCCAAATGCACTGAACGCTCTCTGGGCATCTGATCCACATTAAAATTTTGTACAGTTAATAATACAAGTAGACCCAAATCTCTAACACAAAGCTTTTGTAACTACAGTGGTAAGAAAAATGAAAATAAAAGTTTCATCCTAGCAATGAGATCAATACTGAAGATGAAACCTAATGCATTTTAAGTTTAAAACCAGTGGATTTTTGATCATGGACTGCTAGTCTAGCCAAATGTCTAGACCAGTATTTGTCAAAACCAATGGTTTCTCACTGTTTTTTCTCTCAGAGAGAAAGCAAACAAATTATGATTCTCTAAAAGACACCCTTCTTGTGTACAACACATTTAAAACTAGTAAGTAATAGTGAAACTATGAAGTTTATATGTAATGAAATGAAAATCACAACAATAAATGTCCGAGAATGAAAAGAGGAAGAACAATGTATTCACCATTTTTGTGGCATCATTCCAAAGGCTCTGTGCTAATGATGTGTAAACACCAAAGAAAAGACAAGAAAAATATAAAATGATCTGCAGGGTGAAACAAGAGTTTTCAATGTCTTTTTAGAATTTCTGTTGACAGTTTTACAGGGGAGGGAAAATTTACTTAAATAACAAAGATTCTTCTCTGAAAAAGGCTTCTGCTTATGAGTTCCTCCTAAATTCTTTGTCATTCAAGCAGGTTTAATTGAGAACCAATTTTTGTGTAAATCATGTGGTGCAACAGCATCTCTGATACATTAGATCTCACCCTAACTATAAGAAGGGGTCCTAATACTACTATCACTAAAATTACTTAGACTTTTCATTTTAAAAAGTTAAGTGATTCCACAAATAATAAAGTATTACCAAATCATTTTGTGGGTTTTCATTACACTGGAACTTATTTTAAGGATGATGCCATCACTGTATTCAAACCTTTCTAAATGCACTTCTAGCAAAGTACTATATTTATAGTCAAAAACCTAAAAATATCCAGTAAATCAAACAAATTTAGATAAATATTTTATCTTGAAAATCCAACCCCTATAATCAATTGGCAGGTTTCACTACTACAATTTACCTTTGCAATGTTACCAAAACCCCAGAGGATTAGGAAATCAGTCTTAACAGCTGCTGATACATCTCTATGGACACTATTATTAAAGATATTAAGGCTGATACAATTGTGCTTATGTTTCTTAACTACAAATATGCTAAAGAATAATACACAAAGTCATAATTATTTGCTTCTACATGCATGGCTGGAATATTACATTACCCCCCAGCCCAACTACAATGATTGAATACTCACTCAAAAACTCTAACCAACCACTCACCCCCTGGAAAAAAAAAAAAAAAATGAAAAATTTCTAGACTAAACTATTTTTTGGATGCAAAATTAGCATGACTTTTCTTAATGTGGAAAAAAGTCCCCTCTCTCAGTCTCAACTCTGAGACTTATTGGTTCATAGTGTATGCAAGACCTTAAAATGGTTGCAATAATAATGATCTCATAAGTGGGTTGTTAAACTTATTCATTTTATTTTCAGGTACTATGAGACAATCACCTCTACACTATAAACACTCTAAAACATTCTGAAAGTGGGTATTTTTAGAAGAAAAAATATTTCACAAGTTGGTTGGGTTTTTCAATAAATTCTGTCTCTTGTGTCAGTGTATTTGTTGCCATGAAAAGCAAGTTACTTTTAGAATCAATGAATTCCTATTAAAAATGACCGTATTTATTAATTCAGAGGTATTTCTTACAAGTCTTACTGATAATTATGAAGTCAATGTATTTTTGTATCTGACATCCTGAAAAAGTCTTGAATATATTAATTATCGGAAACTACATCTACTTAGATTTTGCTAATGAAATTGCTTTATTGTAATCTAACAAATGAGGATTAAAATATCCAAAATGGTCATACACTGAAAGTGAATTTAAACAGATGAAAAGTTGTGGATTTAGGATGCTGCCTGAATTTTACTAAATGTCAGTTATTATCTAGTATTCAGTCTTTTCTATTCATACAATAGGACATAAATATGCAGAAAATAAAAATTATTTCTGAAAATATAAAAAAAACTATCATTTTCTCTGAGGTGTTTTAGGTAAATTCTGTAACTTTAAGAAGGCATTAAAATCCCTTTAGAAAACCTTCAATGAGTCTTTACCTTTTTTAAGAAAACAGCAACAACAAAGAATACCACAACACTTCAGAACTAGAAGAGATTTTCTGAGTTCTAGTTTTTGTTTTATTACTCTAATTCACATCACGTAAATCCTCTTCTAAATTGTCAAGCTGTAACTTCAAGCATACAAAATGTATGTGTGGTGGCTATTGGTTCCAGAGCTTCTACTAGAACAGTGGTCCAGAACTCTGCACAGTGAAAAACTCTTATTTTCCATTTTGCACAGTGAAAAAACTTTTATTTTCTTTCATGCTTACCTTAGCTGCATGTTACCATTTTTAAAACTCTTTTAAAGAAATATGACAAATATTTCTTCATTCTAAAGTTTGCTTTTTTTGACCGAAATTTCACAGAACAATCCCATGGTTTCAGCCTGTTCAGGAGGAAACTTTCTTGTACTTTTATAGCATAAAAATTATCCAGAATTTACACAACCTCACTGTAGGTGTATAGCAAGCATGCCAAGCTATCAGTCACAGTCAGAACAGTGAGATACCTTCAGCCCATGGATATTCAGGGCATCGGTTCTAGAACCCTGAATCTTTCAGAAGAACCCATATGGAGTACATTTCTAATATACCAATAAGCCACCAGAAACTAGGTGGATTGCATATCTCCATTATTCCAGATGATATCCCTAAGATCTCTTTTAAAACTAAAATTTAGTATTTCCCTATTTTAGTTGGAAACATGGTTTTAAATTTAAGATAATATCTTATTTATCTCACTTATGTTTTATCTCTAGTCATGCATGATCATACAGTGACCAAAACACTGAGCTTCTCTTTCCCTTTTTCATTTAGCTGATAGACATAAGACTAAAAAAAATTTTCTTTGTTCTTAAGCAAATGACTGTATTTTTTTGCTGTATTTTTTAACATTTATTAGAATTTACTTGCTAAATTAAATTTTTGAAAGATATCAATCCTGTGCAACAGCCCAACCCTCTTGTAAACCCTATATTCCAATTTTGTTTTTCGTGGGTGAAATACATGCCACCTGTTGCTATGGAAGGCTTGGAGTTTGGCATTTTTTCTTCCTTATCTAGAGTATGGGTTCAGTCGTTTCTAATCAAGAGATATTTTTCTGCATAAACCAACACAATTAGCCTCTGAATTTGCATTGTTAATTCCCCTTCAGATACTATGCCCTTAAAGTGAGGATTTTCACGGTATCCTACACTGTTCTTAAAATAGAAATATTGTTTGGTCTATGATTTCACCCTAAATCTTCTATTAAGAAATATTTTACTTAAATTTGGAAATTTGATTATTCCTAAGCATCAACTCCATAGATATCTGCACACTAAATTACAGCAGCATCAATTTAGAAATCACTTCTGCCAGTACAGAGTTGGTTTTGATATTTTTTTTCTCACGTGTTGGGTTACTGTATTGGTTCTTCTCAATACTGTGGAAGCTATCTTTCCTATTAGACAGAAAGTATATATATTGAACGAATGGATTTACTGTGAATACTTGTGGGAAAATGTCATTCTTCATTTATACTTCAAGTTCTTGGTAAGATCCTTGAAGCATATCAATGTTGCTGAAACACTGTACAGTTCCTTTTGTATATATTATTATTATACAATTGCTTTTCAAAGCTTCACATAATCAAGTAGTAAAGCACTGAAGTAGTGTTTAGTAAAATTTTCACCATTAATTCTATTTCATAAGACCTTCATCTGTCTGTCTCAAAAAATATTAGAAGTATAAGAAGGCATAAAAAGACCTAGAACATCAAAGTGGCAATTGTTAACCTCCTTCCACAACAGTATGGGCTGATATGATTCTTCACCAGACTGTGTGATTGCTTTTCCATCAGCACTCATACTTTTCTTCTGTAGCATTACTGCGTACTGTGTGATCGTTTGGATAATTTTTACACTTTTTAACACAGTTTTACATGTATACATCCGAAGTGATGGCAAACTAAAATTAACACCTATGTTGATCTTGGCATACATTCAGATTCCTGATTAGCTGGTTCCTCACAACCTCAGTAAAGTCAGCTTGCCTGGTAAAGCAACTGGACAAGTATGACATCATAAAATAAGGTCTAACAATTAGAAAATGTCAAGAAAATAATTCAATTCACAATTAATCTGAAAAGTATGTGAAGAAATCAGCTCAAGGAATACCATGAATGGCCAGGGAGAGAAACTCAAATTTCATGTGCAAAGTTGCATATGCTACTATTAACTGAAAAATCTTCATTGTTTAGTCACAGAACTTTTGTTTTGTCCAAAAATGTCCTTGACTTTATAATTCCCTGATGAAAGAAAAATCTTTGGCTGGGGGGGGGGGGGTGGGGTGGGGAAAAACAAAAAAAAACAAAAAAAAACAAAAAAAAAAAAAAAAAAACAAAAAAAAACCAAAAAAAGGGACTTTCCTTAACAACAAATTAACTAGAAACAGTTCTGAAATATCTACCCCCATCTAGAGCATTCATAGAATATTTTGTTTAGTTGCTTTTTCTGCTCTGGTAATTTCTAAATCAATGTACACTAATGTGTTTTTCAAATTCAAGAGTATCAGGAGAGCCTTGCTTGAGTGGTGCGTTCCTAAACTGGCATAATTAGGGCCCTGCCTGGGAGCAGACCCATTAATAGAGCTGCACACTGAGTGGGGAACCATTCACACTTTCCCTCTCAGCTCTTCATGAGCTTTTCTGGGCAATGAGCCAGCTGGTAAGAAAATCAGGCTGATCCAACCTGTTGCAAGAGCCTGGAGAAGTGGCTCAAGGGAGCCTCCACCTCCCAGCTCTGCAGTGGGACTACTCGCACAGCCCAAGAGGAGCAGTGGCAGCCGTGCGTGTTGGCTGTGCTGGGAGGGACAGCAGGGAGACAGAGCTTTCCAGCTGCTCAAGAAGGCAAATCAATTCTCAGTCATCCTTGGGGATTCCTATAGTTCAGTATATAAAAAACAGTCCACTCATCCCATGGATAGCATTATCTCCCGGTGTCAGACAGTCTGCAGATTCTACTGAGGTGGAAGGATGAGTTTGCTGGTCTGCCATGTAAAAACTGCTCTGAAAAGACCTAGACACTGTCTCTGAAGATTTGTCCTGAATCTGCATTAAAAACTGGGCTGTGTGTTCTCCCTCTACTACTAGTTCTCTAGAAGTAGCAGAATCAACAAGAGATAAAGGGGAAAGGAAAGACATTCCAGTGATGCAGGTGATAATTCCTGGACAGTCAGAGTAACAGATTGACACATCAGATTCTGCACAGACATGTGTTCAACATTAAAATGCCTCTTGAAATCCCTGATCACATAATAATCCTAATTAGTATTCTGCACGTTCAATACCTGTAAACAGAACTTGCATAATACTTCTTCCCTCTGAATCCAAAATATTTTATAATACTGCAAGAATGTTGTCAGGATATAGAGGTGATCTCTGCCTCAGCTAGTTGTTTGTGGGTGTTTTGTCTCCACTAGATACAGATGAACCTATTATGTGCTAACTTCTGCAAGAAAAGTGCTAGTTAATTTTTTCCCATGTTACAAAGATCACACATAAGGTTAGCTGGAATATTTTATACTCCTGAAAATGACAATATGAGAGAACACCTCAAAGTGATGCACATACACTTTAAACTAAAAAGCAAACCATACTAACTAGTGCCACTTTCTTAGCAGATGTATTTTTTTAATACTGGAATTTTTCAAGAGTAAAATGTGACTTAAACTAAATCTGTTATTAGAAGGTTTTACAGTAACATGGAACATGATACAAAATATGGATTTTCATGAGTAGAAAAGGTTGTCAAAGACAGGATATAAGTCTTTGGAGCAAGTTCTATCTGTATAAGTAAGAACTTCCCAGCAAGTTTGTGATACTGACAATTCCATTGTAAATGAAAGAAACAATGCCCTGAGTTTTTTTTCTTTATTATTGTATTTATACCTCTTCCTTAATAGAAGTCCTGTTTTCTCCTGTGTTCTCATATAAGCTTGAACATGGATATTTCTCCTTTCCCTTCCCCCTACACCTTATGTAAAAATAACTCCTTGCCTTCTTCCCATCTCTTGGGGTTATCCTTGTCTTTAGAGTGGGTATTACTGATGCAAATTTCTGCACGTCAGAGGATAACTGCATATTCCTCCAAATAGACTTAGGAGGGAAAATGGGACTTATGATTTTCCAGCAGCTATCTTCCAAATTTAATTTACCCCAAGCCTCAATGTTTGCTTATATGTAGGCCACACATTTCCTCTAGAATTATACTCGAGAGGGAGAAAGACTGTTTATCACTACTTCTTCTCTTATACTACATATTATGCATTTGCATCTTTCTATACCAGTGTTTTCTACCATGTACAAAATCCTCCTACTTCTTATGCTTAGCAGCATGCATTAGATAAACAGAAATATGTAACAAGCAGTTTATGAAAAAAAAGTTTTAAAACAGTTAGATTTATTTCTATTTTTGTTCAATGCAATGCAAGAAAAACTCTAAGTTACAACCATACCAGGTTGTTTTTTTTTTCCCCTGTTTTTAAAATGGCACTTTTTGACTGATATTAAGCATGCACGGTTGAAGTCAAAGTGCATTAAATCAGAGGATATAATTTAAAAGCAGTGGGGTTTGCTTCTTTTTTCCCACATTCCCTATTTCTCAACTCTCATCAAGTCCTTATATATGTTTAAAAAAAGTAACTAAAGGTTACAATATTAATGATATGTTTGCTTATTTATTATGTGCAATGAATTTTACACTCAGGCCCATATGAAGATCCAAAGGGAGATGACCAAACTAGGAGAGAGTAAAGCAAGGAGAGTGGGTTAAAAGAGACTGTGAATATCTTTTAATGATAAATTTTCATGCTAAATTTTTGCATTTTGAGTGTCTTTAAAGAAAAATGGTTCTTCTGATGGTATTCACCAATGAAATAAAAATTAAGTAATTAAACTTAAGTGTATACATTTCCCAAATTTTATCAAATTATTACACTTCAGTGAAGTGCTTATGCTAAATAAACAAAGCTTACCATAACAACTCAACACTCCATACAGCATGATATTTATACAACTGGCTTGGTACACACTGAGCTTAACCCTTTGATTCCAGGAGTCATGATTCATGACATTCCATTCTCTTATAGAACGCATTTGTACTGATGTTGAAACGACAAATCTCCTAGCCTGAAGGAAAAAATATCTAACCAATTCATTAGATATATTAAACTATGGGGCTGAAGATAATTATCTATTTATTCTCATTGACATAAGGTTCAGTCTGACTCTGTGAAAAAAACCTACTCCTTTAGAGACATTACTGGGAATAGAAACAAATAGAATTATAACTGTGCATATCACCATTCTATGCAGACAACAACAGTATGTGTATCATGGACAGATTAGTCTAAGCATAGAAATTGCCTACCTGGAAGGGAAATAATTGCAATGCTGTACACGAATACCCACCAATGGCAGAAAATTGACAGCATTTACCTTTGGGTTATGCTTGTGCTCTCACAGTTCTTGAAGAACCTCAAGTCTCGCTCATGACTGTAAATGTTACATGAAAATAAAGCTGCCAGTATTAAAAGTCATGCTAGATGACACCAGGTTCTTCAGTGGCTCTAAGGACAGTGACTGTCTGCCCTAGGAAAAGGAACTACATGCTCTAAGAGCCAAGGTGACAGTTTTTCCTGTTATGCCTACTACGGAAATTTGGTGATAAGGAGAGAAATCCTTGAAAGCAATTAGTAAGCTTCACTGTGGATTACCATTATAACCAATTCTAAAGAAAAGAAAAATATTCTGAAACAAAAAATGGTACTACAAAAATCTTAATCTTACTACAGCAATATTTTACTGGATGC
Source organism: Passer domesticus (assembly GCF_036417665.1). Classification (NCBI taxonomy): domain Eukaryota; kingdom Metazoa; phylum Chordata; class Aves; order Passeriformes; family Passeridae; genus Passer; species Passer domesticus. The sequence continues at coordinate 24,396,730 of NC_087478.1, forward strand.
ACAGTAAAACAGTAAATGCTATTATCTCATCATATTCAGGTTAACATTACCCTGAACTCTGATCACAAACTCTCCATAGCTATTTTGCAATATGTCATTAATCAATGTATGTACTGATTGGATCCATTCAATTGGTGCACCAGTGTAATGAATGGCATATATAAACATGTTTCAAATACATTTATTCAGATATCTATACATGAAAGTAAAATCACAACCACAATTGGTACTCAAGCTTGTCAAAAGGGATGTTTTTCTTCTTCTGTTTTACATAAGACATGCTAATGGTTATGCCATCTGCAGTGTGAAACCCAGACAAATGTAAATGAAAGTAATAGTAGATCAAGACAAGCGTCTTATCTAAAACTGCAATTTTTGCAGGTATTCTTTTAACTCACAATCTAAATATAAGCCTCCTGTCTCTGAAAATATAGGATAACTACTAGTAAATGTAACTTCTGCACTAGAAACTAAAACAAAAACTTCTGCACTTTTACAGTAGATCACATAGCTTATGGTACATTTGTAAAGGCTTTTCATGAGGATACAAAAGACACAAGTTACTCTAGGAAAATTTCAGCAGTTCCCCTAAAGACATCCCCTCAGTAAAGCACAGTAGAACATGATGACTTACCTAAAACCCTCTTTTTGCAAAGTTGAGGACACAAATTTGAAGGTTTCTTCAATCAGCTTTCAACTTGCTGATTAGCTAGTAGGTGCTGTAAGTCACTAAAATACTTGACGCATTATGAAACAACAAAGAGAACATACATAAAAACACCATATGCTACTTTCCCCCCAAAAAAGATGGCCACTAAAATAATTACTATTTTTTTTCCTCTACGTCTCATGGAACAATAGAATACTTTACATCAAACTACAGAGCACGAGATGCATGGCAAAGCTTACCTAATAGCTACATTTGCTTGCAGATGTGCGAGATAGTTTTTAAGGTTTTATTGCATTTTTACTAGATTTATAAATCTATTTTAACATATCCACAGTTGCCAATTAGTAAATTGCTCTGAAATGGAGGAAATTAGACATGCACTAATTTAAAAGTATTTTAAAATATTGGGAGAAGTCTGTTTTGTCAATCACAAACACAAGTACAAGTATTTTTGCCTTATAACCTTCAATTTTGTCTTATAAAGCTTATACAAGTTTAGCAATTTCTACTGCTAGAAGATTTTGACTAAAGTTATCATTAAATTTGCCATAAGAAAATAATAATGCAGTACAATTTTGTGACAGTATTTGGTCAAAGAGGCAACATGATGACCAAAATGTGAGTTCGCACTACATGATGAACAATGAATAGTAAGAGACAGAAATAGAAAAGCTCAAAGGACTCACGTCCCATTCACTAAACAACACAATTAAAATGTAGCTTGTGCTCATACCTGCTTTACATGGTATTTGATACATAAAACCAAAGTGTGGGAGCAAATTCCATTTTTCCTCTCCTTTAAAAATGAACCAAATGAAGTGTTCAAGGCCAATAAGAGACACTATGTACACACTGATGATGAAAGAAAAAGTTGGAAACATAAGCAATAAACTAGACTTTAGAGAGCATGAAACAATTCTGAAAATAAAATTATTTGCTTTATTTTCTTCTTCCTGCCTCTCAAGTGTGACTCATAAGATGCTGATGCCTCCTGGGAAACAAGTGATACAGCACCAACACATCAAGCCCTAGCATTTAAAGGGCACCAGGCCATGATTAGTGTTTTAAAAGCATGGAAGCACAAGACTCCTTGTCTTCATCATCCTCTGGGTTCTGTGTATGACTTTCTTTGCCTCCAAACATGGTTTTCTAACATTTCAACAATGCCTATGGCAAACAGTGCACCCCCAGACTTCTTTAACATCGAAAAGAAAGTTTGTGAATGGGTGGAGGATGTGAAAAGAGAAGTTAGTAGCTCCTGGACCATGCTGGTTTAAAAGGTGGAGGATTAAAGTGAGAAAAAATATGGAAAACGTATACTGGGAAAATACCACTATTCATGCCTGTTTCATATACTTTCCTTATTGCCTGGTGCTGGCCAATTTAGAGACACAACACAGGGCTAGATGGATCTTGTACAGTTCATATACAAACCATGTTATCTTTCAGAATGAGGAACTAGAAGAATGAAGCAATTTCACAATATTCATTAAATCAATCATTTTCATGGTTCAACCCTTCAAGGTCACTAATTCCACTTTAAGAACTTTAAAAACCCACATAGTTAATAAGCTTCTACCTTTATGGCTACTCTTCTCGTGTGCTTTCAGTTCTCCTGTGCTTTCAGTGCAGAAGGTATTTGATACAAAGCAAATGTGAATTTGCATTTACAAAGCAAAGTCAAGGGTAAAGAGTGGGAAGTTGAGAGGCTCTCCGGACTCAGCCTCAGCCAGGAATGGACTACAACTACAGTACAGCAGGATGCCCTCATGTCATGCTTTCCTTTTTTCCATTTTATTTAGTCATATTCTTAAATTCTTGTTTGGTTCTGAGCAAATAAATAAAACCTTAAAAGTGTATTTGAAGAGAGCTGATCAGGATTGTGGAACTGTTTTGCTGTATCCAACACTGCTCTACCAAGTTTCACGAAGAAAAGGAGACAATGTGAATCACATTCAGAAACTGCACAAGTGAACAAATTTCACAACATTTCCCTGGTGGAGAAAAAAAATACATTCTAGTGCCTGGGGTCCTCCATTATGCATGACAAAAACTAGAAATGAGATAAAAACACCCTACTGCATCAGAAAACAGGGGAAGTCTTGAGAGAATAAATGAACACCCAGAAAAATAGATGTGAGGAAGAGAATGGTAGAATTTATACTTTTTTAAATTTCCAGAACAAAATAAAATTGCCTGCTATAAAATGTAATTCAGCAGTTAAGCACCCATGTTTGGTCTATATACAAGAGAGAGCAAGTTTTGTCAGCAGAATGCAATTTGATATGGAACTTCGCATTAGGAATAAATGATTAACACCTCATAAAAATACCATACTGATAAATAGGAATAAAACTCTCTTTATGTTTTTACTAATGCATTTAAAATAACTATTCAATAGCAGAACTTCTGTTTACTCATTCACAATCTAAAGCCCAACAACACCCTAATGTGACATTTCATGACATATGTTTTTTTCTAAAATGTCAGAAGCAGCTTTCATAATTTCATGCACTTGTGCTGGTAAGTTTCTGAACACTTCTCTGTCACTTAGGTATAGTAACTGTGAGCTATTTAGCTTTTCTCTTTTTTTCACAGATACCATTTTGCTCCTAGTCTTAACATGTTTTTACAATTTAAACCATGTACGTATAAAAATCACATACCAATCTTGTAACATGTCTGTAAAGAATTAATGTACCACAGTTACTGAACTCAGACTTGGTCTCAGACCTTTTAAGCATGTACAGCCACAAAAGGCTTTTGTATCCTACAGTGATTTTCCCTGTGAAGTCAGCAGCAAGAAGCCTGTAGCCAGCAGCATGTGAATATTCACACACACGGCGTTGGGGACAGGCACTGCCACACACCCCTCATGTGTCAGCGAGCTCAGCGCTCTTCCCTGACATTAAGGTCCCAAAAGCAAGGAGACTTTACTAACCTGCAGCGGTCTCTGTTTCTCACTGCCCTTAGGAGATTTCAGTCCACTTGTCTGTTGCTGTAAAAGCAGCTGCCTTGCTGCCTGGAGTGCCTAAAAATAAAAAAAAAAAAAAAAAAAGAAAAAGAAAAAAAAAGAAAAAAAAAGTAAATAAATTAAACCAATTTCTAGAAAGAAATCAGTTACTCATTGCTAATTTTAGGTAAAAGTCCAAATTAATGAACAAAATCCCCTCCTATTTGATTTGTATTTGCTAGATTTCAGAGTTCAGGGTTGTTTTTTTTTTTCATTTGAAACATTAAAAAATATATTCTGAAAGTACATATATAAGACTTCACTAGAATTTATGGATGTACATGAAATCCTGCAGGAAATAAAGTTAATTTGTTTGAAGTGCTTGAAGAGGAAAAATCATAAACTGCATCAATAGCCTCATTTCCACAAGGAACTTGTCTTTGAGTGTTCAACTAAAATGCCCACTCCCTTGCAAATTATCATTCAATTTGCATTTTTGTATTACAATTTGAAGTAAAAGCAAGTAGACTTCAAGTGTTACCAGAAGCTGTAATTAAATTTGACAAATCAACATCAGATTATCTTGAAAGTGAATTAATAAGGATATTCATTGAAGATTAAAAACACTTTTTGTACTTACAATTCAAGGAGAAACCTCTCCTTTGACAAAAAAAAAAGAGTGCAGTTTTAATGCCAAATAAAAATGAGTGGTTTTAATTTGCATTCTTAGGAACATCAGAGAACAAAGAAATTATTACTCAACCAACCAGATCAGGCTCAGGGATGACAGTATACCAATCAAAATAGAAGATGTTTTCATTTATTTTACGTTTTCATTCCAACTCAGCCAAATACAGTTAAACATATGAAATGTAAACAAACATTCTACCTAAGCGAAGAATGCTAATCTATATAATTTTTCCCTATAAAATTATTTGTTAAATGTCAAGTGTTATAAAGTGGTACTTATTTAGAAATTTTAAAAAAAGGCAAAACCAAAAAAACATTATTCAAAACATTTCCACTGAAACTACCTGGAGAACTCATTTTTTCCCCTTAGAAAAATCAGCTCAATAAATAGCAGTTATAGCTTTACAATACATCACACTATTATTTCTGTTATTAAAACCTACTGTGGATGGAATGTATTGCAACAAATGCCATTTGATCAATGTTCCCTAAAATAATAAAGACTCTCAACTGATAAAGAAAGGTACAATTTTGATTAGCCTCAAATGAGCTGGTTTTTAAGATAGTTTCTAGTATCCATGACAACAGTTGCTTTGACAAGATGTGCATATGGCATTACACTGCCAGCTGGTGTGAACAATGTTTGAACTACTGCATTGAGATGCTGAGCAAACAGAAAAAGTTGCCACGTCTTAACCCTCAGGGAAGGCAGTCATCCCCTGATCAATTATGAAAAGACAGAGAGAGGGCTGCTACAGTCTGGCTCCAAGCAAGTTTTCTGAGAAGGCAGGCAGACATAGAAAACCAAAGTAAACAAAGTGAATGCACTAGTACCATCTCCTAACAACATTGATTTGTCTCCCTATAGAAGGCCCTGGTACAAAGTTTGCAGAGCAGACTTTTAACATTTGGAGACATTCCCACAACAATCCCTGTATTGTTTCATCAAATTCTCAAGTAATTACAGGTCAGCTACACAAAGAGTATACATTCCTCTGAACCCAAGCAATGAGACGCACAGAACTATCTTCTCTCTGCCAAAACTAAGCAAAAGTTAACGTATTTAAAAGTGCACTCCACATATTTTGTTACCAAGGAACTACTGGGTGCATGATCTCTTCTCAACTCACAATTCTTGTGCATATCCTAAAGGACAGTACTTGTCTGCCTGAGATCAGAGTTAAATGTATCTGTTGATTTCAGGGGCACCAGGATTTGCTCCCAACTTCTTGTAGTGGTTGAAGCAAAAACAGATTAAAAACAGATTAAAAACGAACACAAGATATGTGGCAAATTCCTATTCCTTAATCTCTAGTGCTCTCCAAAGGGAAAACTTGAATGGAAGCAAGAGAACTACTGCACTCCTGAATTCATGACAGACTGTAGAGGAAAACCAACCTCACCACTTGGGGTGATACTGCCAGGAGAATGAGAGAAGAAATCTGGAGGAAATGGAAAAAAAACCCCAAAACATAAAGACAATAATATTTTATTTTTGCCAGTTGCAGAAATCCTGATCTTCCTCAGCAGCAGTGTCTTCACATCAATACAATAAAACAAGCAAGTAAGCATCTGCTAAATCTGTACATTTACAGTACTTGAAAATTAGAGAATTATAGTCTGCTGCAGCTTAGATTTAATCTAGACTGATTTCAAATTGTGGCTAACATACTCCTGTGGAATGAGCCTAAGAAAGTATGACTTCCTACAGCTAACTACAAAGAGAATCACACTTCATGAAAAAGCAAGGCAGCACAACAGGATATGCTTGCATAAAAGGCTCTACTACTTAAACTATTTTGATTCATATGTGCTGGTTGGGATATCTCTAAAGGAGTAAAGGCTTATCTTTTAATACAGAATGTCTTATAAATGATGACTACCTGAATACTTCAGTGATCTTATTGTGGCAGTTTAGATTATTGTAAACACAGGAGATAGAAGAAGAACAGAAAACAATTTCAAGAGATCAGAGATGATTTAAAACTCATAAGGAGAAATCACTGTCAGCCTTTGTTCTTAGAGCAGCCATCATACAGTATTTTTTTTCCAAGTGTGCTGCTTAAGTTTACATTTTGCTACACAGTAAACAACCTCTCAGAAACACTGTTAATTTCAAAGCATTATTACTGACATAATTAATAAGTAAAGATCATGAGACTATAAAATATTAGTTCTAAAAATTAATTTGCTGCTGTTAAATCTCTGCAAAACAAATTGACAAATTGAAAGTATCTTACAAAATTCGTAGTTTAACATCTACACTTCCAGTAAACACCCATCCCATGTATCATTTATAAATTTCTCTGACAATAACTCGTGATCTAAAAACAGTGTAATGAAGACAAAATAACAGATGCTTATAAATCTGACAAATCAAATTTGAGTCCCACCACAAGTAAAGTGCAGAAAGAACAGATTCTAGGGCACTCAAAACTGTATCTAGTTCCCAATAACACTTGTTTCAAATTTAGTAGGAACTTTTTCTTAATTATCTAAATTAGTAAAACTATTAAAAAAATCCAATGTAGACAAAAGCAATAAAAAGAACTGAGGATTAGAAATTATTTTCATTACATAAATGAAAATCATTATGATGCTTTAGGTAATGGCTATATAGGAAGGAAAATTTGGGCATATGGTTTCCAGAACTCACTGTGTTTCTAGTAAAATATTTATTGGGAACAGTACTTCTTAATATTTACTACGAAGCCTTGGCATAGCTAAAACACAAGCAGAACAGAAATGAAAATAATTGCATATAACTCACACTATTAAAGTTGATAAATTGCGGTAGACTTGCTGTTTGTTGGCAATATTACTAGGAGATATAACTTCCTTTAATATTGTATTCCAAACCCTTCTGTTTCATCTAAGTGTGATTCAAAATTATTTTTAAAGTTTTACCATTTTCATAAAGTGAAAGCTGTCACCTAAAGATGGTAAGCTTATTACTCTGTTTTTTAGAAATTAAATATATGTGTATTTTTAGGAAACAGATGTCACTCATATCCTTCCTTTAAAACCAGGAATGTTTAACCTATCAGCCTGTTGCATTTGAGACGTTAAAATGAAAAATGACATCTATGCCCATTAATATCGTCAATGTATAAACAGCACAGCGTGACACATTCTTGAGAGCTGAAGGCTACAAAATCTCTCTGAAACATAAATAACAAAGCACTCAGAAGGATATTTGATGTTGATATTCATCTCTGAGAAAAACACTGCTGCCTGGGCTTCTTATGAAAATAGATGCAGCCCAAATGGATCCCCTGTAATTGGTTTCAGATAGTGAGGTCAAAAGAAATATGATACAAGAAACTATTATGTGGAACAGGCGAAACAAGAATGTTTATACAGGCACTCCCTATTTATACTGACAAGAGGTGTATACTCTGCAGATACCAAAACACTTGCCAGAAGTCGACCAGATTCTTTTCTTTCCTAATTCCGAATACCTATTTTATTTTTTCAAATGACTGCATACCCTAACATTCCTGCTGAACATAAAATAAGTTTCTGAACATCCAAGTTTCCAAATGGCTGAATATGTCAAGCAAGAGTCATCTCACTGATAGCACTATGCAACTGAAACATATCAACATGCTAAGCTGGATTTAAGGCCAAAGACTGCTCTGCACTGGTTGAATAACAAGTTAACCAAATGATTACACAGCTACCTTCATTATAAAAAACACTTCAGGAGAACCTCTGGCCCTTTTTAACCTGCTCAGGGGCTATTCTCTGGCTGGCTCCCAACAAGAATCCCAAAATTATCCATAGTTGTACAAAACCCTCAAAAGATAGTGACTGAAAGACAACATTGTTTAAGTCTTTCTAATACCACTCAAATGACATGGCTAAACCTTTGTCTCTCACTGATTGTGTTTGCCCAGAAAGTTCTGTAATGAATATCAGAGTCAGTCAGCACAGAATCTTATAATCTTTCCAAATGGAGCAGCAAAGCAGCTAGCACTATTCAAAGAATCTTGAATCTAAGATGATCCAACTCCTTTCCAGCAGCAGTCTCTCCAGAAGCCTCGATAGAGAAAGCAAACTCCCATGTTCCCCAGTGAAAAACACTTTTTTCTCTAAGCCACACAAAGCAAATTGAGGACAAATGTGCCACACCGGAAAGCCCACCTGTATGTAACAGAAATCCAAGCCACATAACCTGCCTGATTTTACCCACAAGAGTAAGACTGAACAATTTTTACAGTGTTTGCCTATAGAAGTAGACCAGATAGCTATGGCTGTTGGCGCCAATCTCAAGGAATATATTACCTAAAAAAACTAGATATTCCCTAAGAAGGATTTCAGTCAATTAATCCAACATTGGACTACGCCAATACTCATGCAAAAAAAAGATTTTTCTGTTTTCTAAATTTAGATTAGGGTGCCTTGCCTAGCAGTAGAACACAACCCTGAAAAAGATCCAAATGTTTGAAACTGTATTATGCTCCAGAAGAAGAGGCAATAGTCTTCGACATGGTGTTACAATCCCAAGTACCCCTACCACCAAGCTGCTAGACAGGAGGACAAGAAGTGCTAGTGCCCACCAAATGTAGTAGTAAACCCAGCCCTAAGGGTGGGATTAAGTGAACACTGAATGTGTTTGAAAATATCTGCTACATTAACACTACAGGAATTTGTGCAAATGATTGCCTGGCTTGCATTTGTGCAAATGATTGCTTGGATCCCCAGGCTGCCCAGCTTTTCCAAGGCTGGGAAAATTCTTCATTTTTTTCAGGACAGCAACTCTTCATACTTGCAGAAATTTCAAAATACAACAGCAAAGCACATTGAGGGTTGTGGGCAAGTAGAAAAAGACATTCTGGATCACAGTTTAACTTACATACTTACATTCCTCAAGTGTTTTAACTCAGAAAACATCAGAATATCTCTGGATATGGCTCTTATTTCCTTGGACTAAAAGCACTTTGCTGTTGGTTGGTTGTTTAGCAGCAAGGGTGACGGTGTGTGTGTGTGTGTGTGGCTTGTTTTCTTAGGCTGATACTGCCAGTTTCACTATACTGAGGCTCTGATTTTGATTTGGATTTGTGGTCTTCCCTGCAACACAAATGCCAGTAGAAGAAATGATCCTCAATCTACCTGAGCTTCTGTTCTACCCTGATGTTACACAGGATTAATTTTCAGTTGAAGAGAAAAAGTAACAGTAATAAAGTGATAAATGCAACATGAAGTCTTATAATGCTGTTTAATAAAAGGAAATTAATCACATAATTTTCATAAACCTATTTTCAAACAGCAATCTATCAGAGAGAAATTATGCAACTGTAGTTATTGACCTTTCATTTCACCATGACTGATTTGTAATTAGACTAGTTTTGTGAAAAATAATAGTTAATTACCAGATTTTTTTCACTCTAATTGTTTTGGCTTTTTTTTGTTGTTGTTATTGTTGTTTGGTTGCGGGTTTTTCTGTTTAGTGTCTTCCTTTTTTTTCCTGTGTGAAGGATGCTAAATAAATACAGGGCACTAGGAATTAGCAGTTTACATATTTCATTTTATAAAACCAATTTAGCTTCTCTCTCTATAACCCAGTTTAATAGATTCTAAAGACTTCTGCAAAAACAACTCTTTAATTTTCCCTGCCCATTATTTGACTGACCAAGAACGAGAAACAAAACACCCGTAACAGTTACATGCTTCAATTCCTGGCAGCATTAGCAGGAATGTCTTCCCTGTAGCCATAGACTGCATTGGTCATTAGGGCTCCATGTCAGACCACGCTTAACATGGTGCCTGACAGCAAATCCAAACGCTTCCTCCAAAGTTCAAACCAGCTGAAGAATGCAAATATCAAGGGTTAGGAGCTCACAACACCAAAGTTGTGCTTGAACCTGACAATCTCCTTTCTTTCTTTCATCCCACATGCCTGAACATAACTTTCCTTTTGTACACACAGAAGTAAACAATCTACTCTTACTTCTTTCGTACTCCTTACATTACACAGTGACTAACTGAATTTATTAGATTAAAAAAAAAATCCAACAAAATAGTGCACACTGTTAAAAAGTCAGCAATCCAAGCTCACAAATATTCTGACACCAGTATAGTCTTCCATGGGATATAATTTTCAAAAGACTGGGACATGTAATAGTTAAACAGGAGAGCTCTTAGTTCTACATGAAAAAAATGTGACAATGGTGGCACATACCAAATTTCCACATGAAAACTGGTATGATCTATTTCCAATGAAAATCTGCTGATATAAAAAAGCTATTTAAGTGTTCAGGCAAAGAAAAAACATCAATGCAGCTCTCACATGTGTGAAGGCAAAAATAAAAAAATCCTTAATATAATTATAAGTTTATATAATATTAGGCATGTAGGTAAAACACATACATAGGATTTGAAAGGAGTTGGTTAAAAAAACCATTTTCTTTCAAGTTTGCCCACTGTAGACATTTCCTTATTGGCTGTGAAACCTACTTTCAATTAATGCAGTCAGAAACAAAGCAGTGTTGACTTAGGTAGAATAACAGATGATTTGATAATTTATAAATAAGAAAGGAACTGATGCAAGTTAAATCAAGGGCAGCCCCATGTGTATTAAGAACAAAATTTGGAGCAACTTTGGGAGTGGAAAGAAACAGAGTATCAAAGGAAGCATTGCAACTGTCTGAAGGTTGTTAGAAGGTAAGAATTTTAAGAGATAGAAATCTGAAAGGAAATTTTAAAATTAAAGACACTGAATTAAACATGGAGATTATTAATCAAATTATTAACAAAAAATCATCACTAAGACATAAACTAAACCAAGAAGTGAGGTAGATACAAACCAGAAGGAAGTATGCACTCCAACACTTTGTTCTGGCCAACAGCAAGATTCCCAGAATAGAACCACAAGTCTGAGAGGACAGATCTGAGGACTGATTAATTTTGTTAAGCAATACAGAGAGGTAAAATAACATGTGAAGAACAAATGCCAAAACAATTTTACCCTAAAATAGCCCTAGCCATTTAGAGGTCAGAATGAAATATGTCCATCTTTACAATTTATTTTCAACTAAATTATATTCTGTACTCACTGGCAAAGGAGTGCTGACACCAAGTATCAGAAACACGGATTCCTCATTGGGAAGAGATACCCTCTTTGCAAGCTAGTAACCAAAACTACCCATCAAAGAAAATGGAGCTACATGGTACCAAAATTAAATAAAATTACAGTAATTGTACTAATCGAACTCTCTCAGCCAATCCAAGTGTAAGAAATTACATATCCATTGAAGAGCCACTGATTGAAAGGGTTTGAAATATTTGAATGATAACAATTTGATTTACCACTGCCCCTACAAATCCATATCCAGACGAATGAGTGAGACTGTAACCATGAAAGGAAATATTATCAGGATGGTCATATCAAGCTTTTAGTGTATGGGAGGAAGACACAAAAGCCATTACTGAAATATCCAGTTGACTATCAGTGGAGAAGAAAAAGGTCATGACTGGGTTTCACATCTGATATAAGAAATTTAAATGATGTTTTAAATAGTTTTAATAGTTCTAATTATTGACTTTTAGTTCTTACAAGAGCATAATTTAAAGAAATCTTAAATTTAATACATCTAGCTGTGGTGAAAACCATGCACTGAAGACATTTAAAAAAATGCTTTCATATTATTATGATAAAAGCAACTGGGATATAAAAATAGAAGTGCAAAACTGATATTTTCTCTACTTCCCTCAAACTTCTAAAGACTCAGTTAATGAAATATACCCAGCTTGGGACACAATGGTTCAAAGAGATGGATCATTTTACCAGTAGCCAGATAAGAATGGTAATAACAATGTCAATGAGAATATCCAACATATGGGATGTCAGAAGTCAGGAATAAACACCAACCCTAAAGAGGTAACAGGCATCAGCAAGTTCTTGCACAGAACAAATTAATTGTATTCCATGGGAAACATGAGCAAAAATGGCCTTAAATAGAATCCAGGGAGACTCAATTAAATTTAAGAAGAAACTTTCCAATGGTAGAGTAGTGGAGGAGTAAAATAAATTGTGTACATGCTGCAAAATCATTATCCCTGAACCTGTTCAAGAAGCATCTTAAGGAACAGTTAAGTGCACCAGTTCTGCTCTGGGACACAGAAGATTTTTTAGAAGTGTCTCACAGCCCTGTTTTATTTGATTGTGTGGCTCCTGTGAAAGCATGCCAAGTTCGGATTACTGTGATGTCTAACACCTTGCTACATTTCAAATAACACTATGTTCTCATAAACTGAGTATCATGAAGCTCCAGCATGGTTTGTTTCCATGGTGAGCTAACAGCAGAGGATCAGCAAGAGCTGCACATACAGAGTTGCTCTTTGGAATTTTGCGACCTTACATGACCACTTTTGTGTTTATGAGACTATCCTTGAAATTTTGGACTGAACAGAGAAACAGTGTATACAGAACAGGAGATGGCTTAGAAATAAATGCTCTGTGCCCTTACTGCAGTCAAAGCCTCTGATCAAGATTCTTGTGTCCTCACCTCCAAGTATGGACACAACAGCAGCAAAAACCAAGACTTTCTTGTTATTACAATTCTTGCTAGAAACAACAGAGATGTGTGGCTGAAATGGAGAACTAAGAAGAGGAGAGAAAAATAAGGCAAGAATGAGGGTCCAAAGCACCACTAGATCAACTTAAGTCAGACATCTTCACAAATGAAAAAAAAAGCACAAACAAATTGATCCATTTTTTGCCATGTTTTTAATGAACTAATTTGATCCAAAGTCACCATGTAATCTCAACCACATTAAAAATCAGTCTATATTGCTAAAGGTAAATCAGCTGAACTGAAATACTACTGTGCATATTTTCTAATTTTTGTTACAGATATTTTTGTAACGCTTTCTAAAACTTCGGTTAACATAAACTAAACTAACAGGAACATATTCAATAAAAGAATGATTAGGGGAAGAAACAATAAACATGAATGTAAACAGTCAATAGCATTAGTCATTTTATCTGCAATCATTGAAGGTTTTTGAGAAACCATATTATGGAGACAAAAGAGGAGTTTGGTCTGCAATTAAAAAAACAACAAACCAGTAAAAATATGTCTTGATATGAGATAAAGCAAATTATGCAAATAACAGCCCATTTCTAGAAACTAAACTTATCAATGGTGGCATTGGGCAAGAGTTTTGAATGTGCTAAAAAAAAAAAAGGTCTGATCTAAACTCCTTGGAATAATTCTGAGCACTAAAATCTGGTACTAAGTGTGGACAGTGAAATGCCAGAGGAACCTGTTTCATGACCACAAATTGGTTTATATATTTGCATAAAACATATATGTTGTATATGTTTATATAAAACATATATGTTCTATCTGCATTTGCGATCTACTCTGACCTGCTTGAATTATTACAATTTCAGCTCTTCTCTTGGACTGCTCATCTACCTTTTAACTTTTTTGGTGCATTTTGTGATGATCTAGCAGGCACAATCCAACACACAGGCCTCTGCCTCTGAAGAATACCAACCTTCAGCTTCTTGCTGTGGTTGGCAAGTGAATTGTATGTTATGAAGGGTAGCCCTAACAGTCCGTGTAGACAGTGCTACTGAGAAAGCGTTCTCCACTTCAGGGACTTTTGAGAGTGAAGATTATAAAAAGAGTGAAATGACAAAGAGCTTTAATTTTAAGCTAAAATGCAAGTATAGAGAGACAGGCAAATGTCCTCGGGCTCCTCAGCCCAGTTTCAGTCCTTGTGAGGACATCTAGTAGGAAGTATATTCTTTATGATTAGAAACTTGCAGGGATGAAAAAGAAAAGACCTGAAGCTATTAAAATTGTTTTGCAGAAGAGGAATAAAGATATTTTGCAAATCCCAGGGCATTAAGGTGCTGGAGAACCGACAGCAACTGTGCAAGGAATTCCCAAGTAATATGCATGAGCAATGCAACAGGTTAGACATTTGAATTAAAAGGTAGATGTTTCTATGATACTTCATCAAATTCACACAGGGAAAAAAAATGATCCTTTTTTATACTGCCTTGGCATCTATGGTAATCTTCCTAAACAACTAGCTAATCAAGGAATTATAATAATAAATATGCTCAGGGGCATTATCACCTTTAAATGCATTTGTAAAAGCAGACACACCCAGATATACTGGTGCCAAACATATGTAGTACTTCACATCTTTATTCTGGCATCAGACTGTAAAAATTTCCTCTGAACCATGCAGCATGTATTACATAATCTCTATAACTAACATGCACATAAAAAAAGCATTTGCCATCTAGTGCATGATCAAAATATGTTGGAAATTAAGTTCAGATATAAATTTTACTCCGTATATTCCTTCAACTATTCTTTACATAAATCAAAACTTAATAATCAGCTTATATTTTTTCAGTCCTCTGTCATGTCATCAACTTACTATGGTCTAAGCTCAGTCACTAGTCTTCTCTTCTAAAGACACTCCTCTTTACACATTGCACAGAGTTCAGATTTCATGTCCTAGAAATATTTTCCAGATTCCCCCTCCTATAATACTTTCTTTTTTCCTTCTTGGTACATTTTAAACCTCAGCAAACTGTAACTATATTACCTTTTAATTTAATTTACTAGGCACAATGCAGTGCACCTTCTCTGTGAACATTTATCTATCTTACTAAATCATCACTTCTTGATACCATGCATTTCAAGTATCACACAAAACATGGATCTATTCCTGACTAGATATCTCAATACTAGTACAGTGTTACAATCTACAGTAAATTTTAATTTGTTTAAAAAAATTATGTAATCTATTAGAGATGGATTTTTTATTTTGCAGGATAAAACACAGATAATTTAATCTCTGAGATTTGGGAAAAAATACATGACAGACATCATAGCATTACAGTATTTTTAGTCAGAAGGCCTTGCCTTTTATGAGAAAGCCTTCTGAATAATGCCTATCCATCTACTGCAATTCCCAGGGATCTTCTTGTGCCACAGGACAGTGGACTGAAGAATAAAAACGGGAGAGAAACTATTTTATGTGAAGACTTTGGGATAGCTTTGAAATACTTTCTGGAGCACAGTTTATGGCATAAGGCTTATGCTGCTACCTGAAGAAAGAGCTGTTGCCAGCAGGTGAAACAATCTTTGATTTTAGATGAATGTCAGAGGTTTGCACCCTCTTCTCCAGCAATCCCCAGGTTCATTAATAACACTAAGACATGAACCCTGCAAGCACTTTCATGTTTAGAGTTACAAAAAATATAGGGAGTGCCTTACTAAAAAGGTATGATGACAATATCACTTTTATCAACTCTCTCAGGCTTCACCTACACGGAAAACTGAGAATGTGATTTTCTACCCCAGCAAGCTGTGAGTACAGCTGTGGGCATCATGTTTCACCTGTGCTGACCCATGTTCTCCCAATCCATGCCCTGGCACAGCTCTGCAGTCAGACTTTTCCAAGGACCAATTTGACTAAAGAATTGGGCATTGGGCACAGCTATCCCAGTTTTGGGGACTAAAATGCTTATTAGCTCATGTGTGTATCACCCTGTGTCAACTGCTCAGTTTAGTATCCAGAATCATGTGTTTAATTTACTAGTGAAGATCATGGCTATGTGCTCAAAACAGTTGAGCCAAATGTTCAATGTTGTTTTAGAGCCTCTCTGGGCAGAAACAGCCAGGTTGTGATTTTGGGATGGCTTGTGAAAGTGTCAAAGAACCTTAATTTCATATCTGTATGGGTTGGGAAAAAAAAAAATAAAAGTGGTCAGAAACAAGATCAGACACTCCAGGGTGGGGGGAATCAAGTTCTGAACTGCTGCATCCTGAACCTCCCATGGTGCATCTGCTAATGGGTTTTAAGTACCAGTTTCATATAGACACCTTATGCATCTGGGATGAGTTCTACTGATGAAAGTCAAAATTTTGACAACAGCCACAGTTTTATAAAAAGCTTTCATTTTCTTCATTAAAGAAGCAGTGGTAAAAACCCCAAAGAATCCAAAGCATCTGTTTCCAGAGTTATCGTCAATCAAATCCACAAAAATAGTATCATATAACCATTTCTGTAAATACTAATATGGTTGATAGTATTTCTCATCCTCATGTTTAGGCACCTAAGACTAAGTATTCAAAGTTATGTAATTTGACAAAGGTTCTAAAATAAGTAATTTCCAGAGCTCAGGTTAGTCAGCAACTCCTAGAGCGCCCCAAATCTCAATGCTGGGATTGAACTCCATCTGACTGGCAAAGGAGCAAGCAGGTTATTCAGCAAAGGTGACTGGGACTCTGGAACCAGATGGCAGAGAGCATTGCAAAATCTTTGGTGTATCACCAGGGGCATTTGCACAAAAACAAGTGAAAAGAGTAACAAGGTCCAACTTCAAGCACTTAAGGGTTGTCTTTTTAATATTATGAATACTTTTATTTGTTTATTTTAAGGATACTATGAAAACGGGATTTTTCAGGAAAAGCATACTGTGAAAATAAATAGTGGTAGGAATGTATTTAAGGACATGTAATCATCAGTAGTACTTTTCTTTAGATTTTTCTGCATCAGAATTTGGAAAGATTCTGGCTTCTTTGAAGAAAAACTGAATTATTCCTTCAGTGCTATAAAAGACAGAGAAAAGGTGAATCACAGAAGGACTACAAAGACTAAAAACTGTACATTAGGGAAAATTTTTACAATTTTTTACAAGTGCAAAGAGAATATCAGCAAAATAAAAACAATTGAAGTAATGTTGTAGAGCAATTAAATTTCTTCCCAACTAGAAAGTATTTTAAAAGACTCATATGGTAAGCAGAGTATAAAAAATCAGGCCAGCACAATATCATTGAGAATAGATATTTTAGTGACTAGATATTTTAGATGACTATGCTACTCAAGAAAAAAAAATAATTTTACTTGAACTGACATCCTTAATTTTCAAGCCAAGTGTTAAGTGTTTTTCTGACTAGTCTGACACAGTTTAAGTAGTATAGATAGTCTATTTTTTATAACAAACATTGGTAGACAACAAAGTGACCTAATAGGCCCCATTCTTTGAAATCTGAACACATGAAAATCAAGCTTTTACATCATCTTGCAAGACAAGATATATCAAGAGCCCCATTTAAAATTGTTTACATGGGAATTAATAGCATTCCAAATAGACATTTTGCAACAAAGTTCAAAAAAACCCTAATAGCAATGCCCACAGGAATTCTCACCTTTACCAATCATTAAATTTATTGGAAGAAGTGATTTTTGATATTTTGCCAAATGCAAGTGGTAGCAAGCTGATCATTTGTTTTCCAGGTTGTAGGGTTTTTTTCAGACAAAGTTTTCTTAACATTTCTTCCTTTTTGAGAACCACAAGCCTCTGTTGCAAACACTTATTTAATCTTCGTTCTGGAACTTTTTTTTTTTTTTTTTACGTTTTGCAAAAAAATTTCCCCCTACTATACATGGCTTAGCAGTATTCTGATTTTGGTTCAGTTTGGAATTTTTTTCCTAGGGGTCACAAGAAGACAAAACAATGGCACCTAAAGCAACAACAACACAGTTTTATAAAAATCAGAAATGAAAGACAAGAAGAGGAAAGTTTCTACTTGAGAGAAAAGAAGGAGATTTAGCAATGTACATTCACACAGTCATAAATTATTGTGTTGTATCTAACTTGTCACAAGCCATATGTATTCACCCACACTGTAATACAGCTTCAGCAAGTTTCCTGAATTTCTTAAGTAAAAATAAAGTTTTGGAAACAGAGGTAATTCAACATTTCACATGACAGCCTTTAATGCATCCTCAAATTCCAATAATTAGTAGGAGCAAACAGGAATATATCTGGTCCTGTACCTAGAGTTGCATTTCTGAAACTATTTTCTATACAGAAAGGAATAAAAGCTCCTGACAAGCAAAGGAAGAAGGGACAGGTCAAATCTGTGTTAAATTAAATGCTTATACTTTTAAGTTTTACCACATGCTGATTGTCCAGAACATTATAAATATAACTGAATATAAAATATCTTTGTATGGAGGGGTGTTCAACCAGTAAAAATTAGCTGCAATTAAATCCTACCCTTGCTGATTACTATGTGTTCAACTGTCAGTCTCTCATGTCTACTCACACTGTAGCTAATTTCAAGCCATATCCCAAGATATACCAATTTCAAACAGATTTCAAATCCTTCAATCTAGTGAAGAAGAAAAGCAAGGTGACAGTGAAATTCAAGGCACAGACAAGCTCCATTCTGCCACAAGACACAAGAATGGACAGTGAAGAGATGTTAATTTGACTGGGGCACCTTCCACCAAGGGCTAACATTTCTGTAGAATCATCAAGTCAGATATAAATGTTTCTGAGCAACAACAATCCCTCTTTTTTTTTTTCCCTTTCCTTTCTGCTTAATGTTATAGAAGATGCCATTTGGGTGGTTTTGGAGATTATAGTGCACTTTTTCTATGTTCAGGGAAAGTTCAGCACAGTCAGCTGCAGAACCTAGTAAATGCTAGGCCGTCGCTATCTCCTTTTAAGGGGTACAAGAGTAATTCTATTTTCATGTTCTTTTACTCTTCATTTCTTGTACTGATTATGCCAATTAGAGCAGTTGTCTTAGTAATGCAGTCATCTGCCTTCTAGAAATCATATCTGCCTGTTTAGATGCTTGCAGGAACTGACAGCTGCAGAATGAATTTGATACAGATCATATAACTACCCCCAACAATGAGGAAAGAGATAAGCAGCAGACTGAGTGGTAAACACTATTGAGTCATTTATACCATTTCTGCATTAGTGTGCTCTTTTACTGTGGAATACAGACTGCATAAACTTAAATAAATAAATAAATAAATATATGTGTAAAAAAAATATATATTCTAGAAAATATATTTAAGCTGGAAGAAATTTGGGATTGTCTTTACTGCAGATATGTGGCAGAGTCTTAAATGTGGGGACTAAAAAGAACAGTATCTAAGATGCACGACTGCACATCTGCTAACACAGTATCTGAGTTCTTTGCCTCTAAACCTCATTAGTTTACAAATAGTT
This sequence comes from Passer domesticus, assembly GCF_036417665.1. Classification (NCBI taxonomy): domain Eukaryota; kingdom Metazoa; phylum Chordata; class Aves; order Passeriformes; family Passeridae; genus Passer; species Passer domesticus. The sequence goes on from NC_087478.1 coordinate 24,416,056, forward strand.
ATTTTCCAGTGTAGAGAATATCTAGTTCGTACATTGTACTTGGTTCCTTGGTGAACAGACCATTTGTTTTCAAACCAAAATCAAATTCTTTCTTCTTGAATTCCTAGTCAATGTGACCCCCTAAAAAACCTTGTATACATTTTTTTTTTCTCCTGATCTGTCATACTTCCTTTTTTATTATGGTTGTCTTCTTCCCTGGGTGACTCCAAGGGCTTCCTTACATTGCCCAACATGGTAACCTCATCTTCACTCATGTTTCTGTTTCATCAAGAACTTAAAAGTCTTCTCTCAAAACTTTTTGCAGCTAATTTCCTAATACTGACCTTAATCTTTCTGAATGTTGTCTTCAGATTTTAAGATTCTTCCTTAGATTTAAATAAATAAAAATAATAAACAAAAAGTAAAACAAAAAACCAAAAAAGCCACCAAAACAAAAACAAAAAAAATTTAATTTATTAACATGATACGTAAGTAAAATAGATGGATTCAATGATACTTCATTTCTTCTTAGCCCTGTTCTTAACTGCTTGTTTCTCCTGTATTTTAATTCCTGCTGAATCTAATTTATATGCTGCGATTAGTATGTTTAGAATAGTCTTACTTTCAGCCTGAAGGGGTTCAAATATGTTATTGCTTTGTATTGCAACAGTATCATTTTGCTTACAGTAGTAAGCATTCAGAATATCTACGAAGTCCCAAATGCAGTAATAGCAGAAGCAATAACAATCAACTGATTTTAAAATACACCATGTCATTTTATATAAAATAGTAGCTGCAGTTAAAGCCACTCTTTTCTGTGAATAGAATACACATGAATAACAGAGGGTTTTTACATGCCACATAATAAGCAGACCTGCATACAAAAGCATTTAACATATAAAGATAAATGAGGCCATTGGAAGAGAGATTTGCCAGGAAAGAGACTAGGACTCTGTATTAACACTTGGGCTAAGTCCATGAAGCCAAATATGCTTTTGCCTTTCAATATGGGCTTTGTCTTACAGGCAGAAGGGAAGCTAAAAGTGCCATGTTCAGAGCCCTCTCCACAGTGGTGACCACATTTGCACATAACCGACTTCATCAATCAGAAACATGCCATGTGCAATGCAATGGAGAAATAAAGAATAGACACTAAGGAAAACTGTGCTCTGAACAACAGCAGAAAATGCCGAAAAAGAAATGAGATAAAACAATGCTTCTCATTAGTATTTAATTTCCTGAAATACTGAGTATTGTAAAAAGCAATTTAATTACCCATAGAGAAGCACTGAATCACAGGCTTCTACTGGGACATCTCAAAAGATCCTGGTACTGAGAAGAAAGACATGTAATCTTTATTTTTATGGGCTTTTGTTTGGTTTCTTTTTAAATGGTAACAAATTCTATACTTTTTAAAATTTGCTTGAAAATTCTTTAGGAGATCCTAAACAGGGCAAAGCAAAAATCTGTTCATTGTGAAAAAGGGCCATCGTCTTCAAGACTAGCTACAGTTTGCCCTTTGTGCTTTGAGACTGAGAATTCAAAAATGCAGACCTACAATAGCCAAGATGCCCCTTTTTATCTGGAGGCTTTGGGTATCCCCCAAGATTTTTATATAAATGTAGTGCACTCTGGTTTACATTAGAAAAGGAAACATTTATCTTATCACATTGATATCGGCTCAGTACAATATTACATTCTGGAATAAGAAAATATTGCAACTTTTCTTGAAAAGGTCAAGAGGTACTGTTTATCTTCAGGGCATAATGAATTACATCGTATTTCCTCCCCAAGAACTCTGAAAGAATGGAATATGTTTTGACGCACAATGCACAACTCAGGGCTCTGTGATTGTAGGTGGAATAACAAACAAAGCTGTAGTAGAATACTTCAAGCTTCAAAATTCTGTATAAATACAAATCTACGTGAGAAACCTGGCTAACAAGTAGTGCTATTGTTACTAAAAAAATATGTGTGACAATTCTAATAAGGCATGACCTTCAAATCTCTTCAGCCTCTTAACTGTATCCTAAATTCAAGTTTACTTACTTATATTACATGCTAAACTTTATAGCTGTTCAGCTAGGCAGTGTAAGAGATAAAAGTTTCTGGCATCCAATTTTACAGTCAGAACACATCTTTTTATTTATGAAAATCACATTTTCTCTTATGTCTTACTGCTTGGTTTATGTTGAAAGGATCCCACTCTCAATTCACTGTTACTAATTGCTAAATACTGTCCACTTTTCTGAATAAATGTTTCATAATGAAAACAAATAAAGAAAAAATATTATGATAGCTGAATCTGAAATCCCAATAATAGAGACTTGCATTTCCTCATATTTCCTGTATCAGGACCAGTGACTTGTAAGTGGAAATTTTAGTGGAAAATCTATGACGATATATACAAGCAAAAACCATTTTCCCCACAGAAAACAACAAAACCACAACCAATATTTCAACAGCTCATCTATTGTATTGATAGGAAGTACTATGTGACCTAGTCCTGAACATTAATTTTTCACAACAAGTGAAAGATTGAATTAACAAATGAACGAGGGTCTGTGGAAAAAAAATGAGAGTTAAACTAGGGAGTAATAGAAGCACAATATATTTGAAAACTCTCTACTGCTCTGCAAATTTCCTTTTGGAATTATATTTTGCCTATTATATTAAGAAATTAGCAGAATGCTGATGGAGATTGGAGCAGTACTCTGGAAAGGAGACGTGTATCCGCACGCCCCTTTTTTTCTGTCACAGCAAGGCTGGTTGGTTACTACCTACTAGCCAAGATTGCTGCAAGGAGCTTTTCCTTACTCTGTCCAGTTGAAACTCAAAACAGTGATCACAGTGGTCAGCTTTTACTTTACCGCTTAATACAGGAAAGAAGCACTCACCAAGCTGAAATTTGTCTCAGATGGCAAGTGAGAGCTAACAGCACCAGCTCTTTTAATCTGTTCATTCAACACAAGAACTCACATTTCAATTTATTCTGCCATGAGATCTTGAAACACACAGTGGTCAAAGAAGAAACAGTAGGCAGGGGGTGCTCTAACACATACTATAGATCTTTGGCAATGTGGAAATAAAATGAAAGAGACAAACCTGGAAATGTGTGGAGACGCACCTAGACTAAATATTCAGGACAGTCAGGGAGACCTTTAACTTCAATTCAGAAAAGGGGTGAGAAATAGAGAAGAAGTGAATACAGAAATCTTTCTATTTGTGGGTACTGGGTCAATAAGAAAACAATGAATATCAGTATTAACGGCACACTTGAGGGCACTAAGCCTCCATCACACCTACAAAGAGAAATGCCACATCAGTGAGAACAGCTGAACAGCTTCAATGGAAAGATCAGGCAAGATCTCAATATCAAAGTAGTTATCTGAAATAAAGTAGCTTAATAGACTGAGCTTGAAGCTACATCGTGTGGTAGAAAAATCACAGCTAGATCAATTTTCCAATGAATATGCCAAACACAGATGTTTATGGAGTAAATCAAAGCTTTGTTTTTTAGATAAGAACTCTTACCCCATGATAAAGAAAAAGGGAAAAGAAACAAGAAAAGGAAATATATTACTGTAAGTAAGAAAGAAATATTAACTGGAGTGTAATATCATGGATGTCATCATTATGGGAAGTGGAGATATGAAAAAATGGGTAAATGGACAGAGTTGGGATCAATAGAGTTGTTCAGCAACAGTCTGTTTGGAATATTATTTGGATCCGCCCTGACATATACAGAAGTAACTGCAACAAGAAAGTAGAATGAAATGAAAAGACTATTTATAGTCAAAAAACTTCTGAATGAATTATTTAATTTTCTGGTAGAAGTTTTATTTCCTCTGTTTTTCCTAATAGAACAAACATTGAATCATATAAAATCATTTAAAGTGTCATCAAACGTATCAAGATATTTTTTTCAGAAAAAGGGAACAAAACCTATTTTCATCAAATTTCATTATAGTAACCATGAGTGCTTCTGTCCAAAACTGCAATGAACGAAACACATATAACACTCTGGTTTTGACTTTCCAAAGTATTCTTACATTCTTAAAATATGCCACAACCAAACCAAAAATAAGAAAATAATTACAGACTTACAGGATGGTTAGATTTTAATAGGACATTTGGGTTTTAATAACTTACTATTAGATTAATGATAAATATTAATAGCCCTGAATAGGGCTATGCCTAGTTCTGCCAGTTGGCTCCTAAGTGAGTCTTGAAGCAGAGTTGCAGAGTTTTTGATCAAAGTAATACTCCCAATCTTAAAAGGGATTAACATGCATAAAATGCTTAAAATTCCTAACAAATTACCTTTCAAGTCCAAACTGCTAAAACAGTAAGATAAATGACTAAATATAAAGCACAAAAAATGAAATAATATAACCCATAATTCCCACATGTTTAGCCAAGTTCTATCATTTCTCCCTTACTATTTAGGAAAAAAATTCCTGTAAGAGGATAGCTCTGCTTTCCACACCATTTAAGAAAAGCACCCTTGACTGTAAAACTAAATGAAGGTTTCTACTTTGATTTTTGACATTTTATCTGACTTTTCTGCACCTTACATATTATTTTCCACCAATGATTTTCTGTTGCAGTTTTTTGAGTCAGTTGACCACAGATTTCTCACTGGATTTTTAACAATCAAAATGCATAAATAAATTTTAAATACAGAGTTAGGAATTGTTTCTTCATACTCTTTTTGCATGTACCAATACTGGATAGCTGTTGGTAAATTACAATAATTCAGACCAACTGAAAGGACTGCCTGTATCTCACTAAGTCAGGTTACCATTCTCAGGTTGCTCTGAGAAGGAATTGAGGATATCCCTAAACTTGCTGAGCATTTTAGATTTAACACTTGGCCTCTCAGAGCAGTTTTCATCTTTTAAAACTGTTTTTTGGCTTTTAGGAACATTTCTGAAGGGCTTGGCTAGCTCCAGGCACTTAACCCTGGTTTGCACTTGCAGTGCACCAAAGGCTGTGGCTTTCAGCTAGGAAGTCACTGACTGACTGACAAGAGACACAAGATCCCGGCACAGTACAGGGAGTACAGACTGAAATTGTATCCTTGATGCACTCTGCACATTTTGAAAAAAACAAGGAGAAAGAATGTACTGTCTGAGGTTCTGAGAAAATTCTGGAGCCCAGCTTAAGAAGCAGGAGAGGCATTGATTGAGAAGAACAACAAAGATATGGACAAAAATGGATTTTGTGATCATTATGCAATTATTTCCAACCTGTAGGAGGGGGAGATGAAGCAATTAATGGTCATCCTTGGGAAAGGAGAAATAAAAAAAGGCCCTTTCTGCCTTGAGGAATCTTTCACAACTCATTCACATCACAGGGACTATTGGAAATTACAGTTAGCCCTCACAGCACTTTTCTGATCATTGGTGTATGTGTAAAAAATATTTGATATTTTGG
>NC_087478.1:24426473-24456473 GCF_036417665.1 Passer domesticus
TATCACTGTAAGCTCACTCAGTTGCCTTTTATAGAGAGTTCCTGTAGGCATTTATGGAAGTGAAAGAATAAAAAGATTGATAAATGTGCCAAAGGAATGGTCCCTTTAACTAATTCAAGCCAAGGCAAGCACAATTAAATTATTCTTACCATACAAGGAAATGTAAAGATCATTTCATCATATATGTGATAATCCTCATCTCTGACAGAATGCAGCTTATTTTTCACTATGACTGAGTTATTTACTCTAATCTGAAGTCTTTTGAAAAAAAAAAGTTTGTTGTATTTTTACACACTTATTTTAGTTGCTAAATGAATTTGAAGCTTTTGTTCACTCTCAAATCCAACTATAATGAAATCAAAGCATAAATATACAAAGCAACTTCAAAGTTATTATTTATATCTTAAATTCTGCAGAACCTCCCTCATATGTTTTGAAATGCAAGTCCAGTTCCATAGGTCTTTTATCTCACATGCCAAAAAGGAGAACTTTCTGCCTTTTTGTGATGGAAGAAAGGTTTCGATTTTTTGTCTTGCATATAAATCTCTCAATTCTAAAATTCTAAATTCAATTTCTGGCATGATTTCTGGTATAAGTTATTCACATAAAACAACTAAATTTTATTTATATTTAGTAACTAAGATTCCATGCAATTCTGTTGTTATTTTATTGTCAGAATGCCAGAGTCACAGAAGAGAAAACTCTTGTGCTGTTACTGAGCAAATACTGAACAAATTAGCAATCTCTGCCCCCCTGGAGGTTACCAGGCAAGGACGAGACTAGTAAAATACATTAACAGATGGAGAACAGGCAGAGTAAAGTACAAAGAGACAATGAAGTAACATTGTAAGCATGACAGTCTTTGTATATCATCCCAACCAGTGTCTATATCTAAGTATTTCTGTGAAGGAGAAGAATTAAGTAATTTATGGTTTACTCAATCAACCCATTGTAACTGGTTATTGTGAAAAATTAGAAAAAACAAAAAAGTTTTCCTGAGTTATTTGAAGAGCTCAAAAACATTGATGGATAAGTAAGGATATAAACCAATGTAAGATGGAGTACAGTTTCTTTTATGTGGTATAACAAACAGAAAATACATTGTTAAGGTACAAATAAAATTCAAATTGATTAATCTAACTGAATGTTTATTTAGAGGGGAGGAGAAAATTTCCATTGTTCTATTTTGTTTTAGTAAGAAAATTCACCACGTGGGTGACTCAGAAGGAACTCAGAAAGCTCATAACTACAAACATATAGCTATTGAGTAAGGAAGCCTGTTACTGAAGTCAAAGGCACAGACATGTTCTCTCCTTCTTATTCAGTACAGAAAGAGCTCTCCCACTTTACTGTCCCAAACACTGAGTTGGCTCTCCTGCTTCCATATCCTTTAGTTGGTTAATACAAATATGCTTCTTGTCATAATAAAAGTACTATTTTTCTTGTCCCTAAAATAGAGGCTACGTCTGTTAGGGAAAAATGAATGTCTGAAGACTGCACACCAGTCCACCACGTGCTAATGCATCAGCCTGCAGATCCCATCAACAATCTTCTGTCTTTTGCATTTTTGCATTTGTACAGATGGTTAGCAGTACAATTGCCCTTCAGCCTCTTAGCAGTTGTCAAAATTAACAAAGGATGGAGTTATTAATTAATTACAGTAGCATGTAGATGCCTAAATTAAGGCCCCATTAGATTTGACACCGTGCATGTGTGGCATAAAAAGATCAGGCAAAAACACAGCGGGAAAGAGCAGAAGGCAAGGAAAAACAAAGCATTCCCAGATACTATAAATGCAAGTTTCAGTCCACGCATGGATTAGCCAGTGCTGAACTTGCTGTACACACCACACGGACATGAACTTCAGGGACAGCAACAGCCATAGTGGATTTGCAGATTTTTATGGGGCAGCATGGGACAGAGCATGAAGGTGTCTGAAAAAAAAAAAATGGACTCATCAGCAATTAAAGCTGGCATTAAGGACAGAGTGGAAATTAAAAGCTGTGAGTTTGGTAAAACTATCCAAGAGATGAGATTGTAGGAGAATGGGAGAAGGGAAGATGTGAAAGTACTGGGAACCCATTAAGAAGTCCAAAATCATGCTGGGTTGCAGACAAGAAGTAAGTGCACAAGAATGAAAAGATTCAAGTTACACAGGAAGTGATGGAATCATAAAAGAAACAGAAGCAGAATGAGATATGAAGGATGCTTGGAGTTATTGTGGTCTTTTGGAAGCCAGGAAAACACCAGAGATAAGAGGAACAAAAAAGGATGACTATTTACAGAATAGCCACGCAGTCTGAGACTTGTGATTGGGTGACAGAAGGAATACTGGAGAGATGAGAAAAAAGGACAGTAACGCTGATTTTCAGAGTTCTTCACCAATTTTAACAAAGGTTTCAGTTTTCTTACCAGATCTTTCAGTGAAATACTAACCAAGAATAAAGAATTTGCTTTACAAACCAGGGGAAAAAAGTGAAACACTGATATAGTTGAATTCAAAGAGATTTAATTCTTTAGTATTCTTGTATAGATCTGAAATAAACTGTTTACTTTTTAGAATCAGTAACAATTGCCAACATCATAGAAACTTTTAGGCTTTACCACCTTTACCACTATTTTTACCATGTCAATGTCTGAAATCACACTGATGCTTTCCTCAATAGTAGAGACTTGAAATGTGGCTTTTGTCATTCAGAATCTAAAAATGACAGCATCCCAAGAACTTTACTTGAAACATTTACTTTTTTTTCTTTTTTTGCTATTTAGTATCACTGCAGTTGGTTTTCACTGCTTCCTCAATGCAACAGGTACTTCCTAACACCAGTCAAAAAGAGAGATACTGGATATACCAGAGCAGAAAACTTGAAATGTTCAATAATGAAAATCTCACAGTTTTACCAGACCTCCTAAGCCACAACTCACTTTCCATTTAACAAATATAAAAGATGACCTAGAGGTGACCTAATTATTGGGCAGAATGGATCTTGGGGAGACCAGGACTCAAGTCCCTCTCTGCTGTTCATGTTCAGATGGAAACGGAGTGATTATTATTTGCATAAAGTGTGGACTACAGCCTAAAAGCACAAAGTTGTGTATATGTAGGCAGGAAACAGTACTTCTTTGAGAGCAGTTTTGTTTACGCTATAGCTTCTCAGTTTGCATTTCATAGAACGACCTTTCATCCTCCCAGCCTGTGCTAGGTGCACTGTCTCGCCAGCCGCGGCAGCTTATCGCGGCTGTCAGGAAAGGCGTTAGCAAACAGTGCGCGTTCCCCACGCACACGCGCTCACAAACGAGCAAATCGCACACTCCTCACTGCCAACTGGCAACCCCATCTACAACTGCACTCTAAATGTAATCAGCCTAATATTCACATTAAAAAAACCCAAACCAATTCCAAAGCAGAGAATACCTTATGTGCTGATTTTAAGATGTGTGTGAAAACTGTACAAACAGTACAAGCAAGTGTATTTTTTTTCATAATTTTAAATTGAATTTTTTGATTAAAAAATAATTTAAAGAAAAGTACAAAGGTGCAACAGTTACATCCAACAGAGACTTATAAAACACTCATTTCAGACCTTTGTATCTCAAGTTTATCACTGGTTAGGATGATTTAATACTATTGAATTACACATGATTTTAGGCCTATAATATTTTAAGTATATATATAGTACCAAAAAAATAGTACCAAAAGCTGCCATTAAAACTGTCACAATAAAAAGCACTAACAATTTCAGCCTGTAGGGCAAAACCTTTACAAAGAAGAAAGAGTAGTATGGATCTGCTCTAAGTTTTTAACGTAAGTTTGGGAATATGAGGATGGCTCCTCCAAATAATGTCCAGTAGGAAGAACACACAATCCTCCTTGAAAGTCAGCTGACTAGCTGGAAAAAGAGACCAAGGTCAAAGCTATGGAAGGAATACGTCTTAAGAAAGATTTGTAAGTATAAGGTTTATTGTGTAAATTCAATGTTTCACAAGGTATAGATGGCTAAAGGGAAGAGTGATACACAGCTAGATCATAAACTGCCCTCCAAAGACAGGAAGATTAGGATGTGAGGGTTTGGCTAATGGAAAAAATGTAGACGCAAAAGAGCAATTCTGAAAAGTAGTTAAAGAAATACATTATCTAAGAAACTTCCATTTTGGAAGAAGATAAAAACCATATACAAAGACCTGCAAATGAACAGGACAGCAATAACAATGGACAGAGTAGAGTTCCTGAAGTAACTACAAAAACTGTCCATGATCTTTATCAGAAAAGATGAGAATCACTGATGCTACAAACAAGGAAAAATATGAAGAAGAATCTAGACAGTGCATGGAAAAAAGTGAAGCTAAATGGTTAAAAAAGAAATTAAGAAATTATTGTGACCAAAAAGAATGAGAGGAGAGGAGATGTTGTTAATGAGATTGAAAATACTTGATCAGAATGGCAATTTAATTGCAAAGGTTGGCTATTAGCAACATCTCCCCAAAACTCCAGCAAAAGGTACAGTATATAACCACCTGGCTACTGGCTGCATTCAGTTCTAACAGCAGGTGAAATCTGAGGCATAGCTTCTATATTACTTTTTTTTCACATGTATAAACAACATCTCTGATAACCTGTATCCTGCTAAAAGCACCAGCACTGAAATATTGTGATCACCACCAAAGCAAGGGGAAGCCACATCTACAGCTAGTGAGTAGTGCAGGGCTAGTGAAGAAAACAGGCCCTATGGAAATGTCACCCAGACAGCTACTGGGCTAGAAGTGCCTTTGCTTTTCTGTTTTATGAGTAAAACACAGGTTATGTAAGTGACTATACATTACTGCTTCATACACTGACTTAAAACGAAGCAGTTTTGTTTTCAGAAAACATTAGTTAAGAACTGGCAGGGCTGGTAGCAGTTCATATGTATAACTATTATATTTGTATCTTCTATTAAATATAACTATCAGAGGTAAATGAATTATAACATTCACTAAGAATTTCTTGTTGTTTGATGAATCACAGCTAACACTCCTTCAGTTATTTATGTTATAATGCTATCTGATGACCAAAACTGCTTGTCCAGTCCAATACATACACCATTACCAAAGATTTCCCAGACAGTTTAAGAAAACAAATTCCAACCTACGGAGTGTTTGCTGAATTGGTTTCACAGATAATTTCTGAGACACTTGTGTTTTGTGACTGGTCATTTAAATCATATAATATTGTCTTCACTACCTGGCTGAAAGACTGAGGGACTAGAACTTCTTAAATAAGAAGCAACAAAGGAGGAACAAGTACTGCTGTGAGAGAGTAAGTACTTCAGTTGAACTAGAAACACTTCTCTACTATGAAATAAAACACTGCATCACAGCAATAATTTATCCCATTAATTAAAAGTGGGAAAATAATAATGTTTAGGATTCAAACAAACTTTTTTTTTTGTGAGCTCCAGGAGGAAGGCTTTCAGCTACAAAAAACAGCTTTAATGAATATACAATACTATTTAATCAAATTGTGTATACTTCTTGCTATTGATTTTAAAAAGAGTACCTACCTCACATAATTTATAGGCTGAATGCCCAGTGAGCAAGGTATGCAATTTGTTTCCATGATTCTCTGAACCCAGTTTCTAAAACCTGCCAGTCATCATTTAAACAAGTAAAATGGGCAGCTGTGTTACAGAAGTGATTTTTCACACAGAACCTAATGGCATCTGAACAAATATGAATAATATCTGAAATACCATTTTAGCAGTTAGTAGGGCTTGAAAATAGGTCTGAAATGTATTTGCTCCTAGCTGGTTTGTGATGCTTTATCCTGTAGACCCTGAGCAGAAGCATGGTGTTTCGCCTTGAAGCAGCTTGTGAGGAAGATGGTAACCCTTTCTTTGGTGGCTGGCAAAAGGCTATTCCTTAAAAAGAAGATTTTTCTGGTAAACTTGCAAAACTGGGCTTGTCAATGCATGGTTGAGCTACTTCTCAGTATGCTCCCTTCTCTTTAGTAGTACATGCAAGAAAGGCTGGTGCTCTAATGAAGCAATTTCCTCCCTTAAGCTGCAAGCCATGAGCCTTGCTACCTTGACTAGCCTTATGTAATGCTCTTTGAAAAAATCACCTGATATTCCTGTATCCTCAGTAACAAGAAAACCTTGAAAAAGATACAGAAGTGACCAAAATTCTCCTTGAAGAACAAGGTGTTTCAGAGATAAAAAATAGTCTGAATTCTTCAAAATTAGGAGAAAAAAAAATCCAGGACATGGGTGAGGGTTAACACTATGCATGTGTTGAAGCACTAACTATAGTTAGGTAGTTTGGGGTTTTTGAAGGTATATAACCTTTTTTTACATATTAATTGGTATCTTCCACTAGCAGTCAACTCTCCTGGTTTCATGCATATTAACTGAAGTACATCTTTACATGATATATGCATTTCCAATGACGGCATGCCAAACTCAACATAGAGATAAAAAAAACCCAAACCATTAGGTCTGTTAATAGGAAAACCAAAACCCATTCTCTTTCCTCAGCCTTAGATAGAAATTAATGAAGGATTGCTTATACTGCAAACTACAAAAGGAAAGGGGTGGAAATAGGAGCCACTCAATCACTTGTTAACCTGGACCATAGGTGAGATTTAGAAACACTGTTAATAGGCAACAGTTGCAGAACTAGGAATTATTTTAATTGCTTCAATTTTCAGGGAAAAAGAAGTCTCCAAACTTCAACGCTGTGCAGTTCTGCAATAAAGCATACATAGCCCATGAGGGACCACAGGTGTTTTGTTAATTAGGAAAAAGGTACAGAGTTTATGATACATAGTGTGCTTCCTTAAATTTGCAGAGAAGATGACTCTAATTCTTTTGGAACACTAAAATGCTCCCTTCTCTTTAGTACTACATGCAAGAAGCACCGGTACCCTAATGAAGCAATTTCCTCCCTTCAGCTGCAAGCCACGAGCCTTGCTACCTTGACTAGCCTTATGTAATGCTCTTTGAAAAAATCACCTTTGTATTTGTATCACAAGCATTACCACTTGTTCCATGAAGTTGGCACATTGTATCAGTTCAACAAAGCATACACCAACAGTTTTCAAGACTAGGATTTTTCTCTAAGAGCCTAAGATGGAGGAAGGAATACTTCTCTCTTATTAAGTTATTTTTTCATTTACATAGTTCCTTTTATGCTGTTTGAAAGTTGGAGGAGAACATAACGAGGACAGAGGCATAACTCATATCTCTCATGCTACGGAGAAAAAGGTACATATTTTTTTCCTTGGAAAGTGTTATATTCTCTAATAGTAGATTACATCTTTGGAGAAAAAAGGAAACTGCTTTTCCAGTTTTCAATGGCTGGTTCAACAAGGAGAGCTGTGTTTATATTGTCATCTGCATCACAAAAAAATCTCCCTAAAGCAGGAAAAAAGACTGAGCCATTAGAACTTGGCCAATGTTTCAGGAAGAAGAGTGAATAGGGCTCCTTAGAACAGAAGAACTGAAGAAAAAACAAGTCAAAAAGTAAATGTGAAAGCAAACCTGCAAAGTGAGGCACAGAGATAGGGCTCCTACCATCTCTGACAGCACAGCAACCACAGCATTTTAAATAGTCCCTCAACCACTACCTGAAAACAGGGGAAGGGGTTGAAAGCAAGGAAACACAATTTGAGTCACCCATACCATTGCCAGAAAGTTGTCCTCTAATCAAACTAGTAAGTGTATTTGTGTAATTTTCTTCTTCATGGTCAGACCAAGCTAATGGTAAGGTGAGGAACCTTTCTAAGGAGAAACAGCTGAAGACATCATAAAAAGTCAAAACAACAAAATGCTTTTAGCACAGCAGTTGTGGTAAAAACATGTCCAGATAGAGACAGTACTGTAAGGTTAACTTGACTAACAATAGATATGATTTTAGAGATTTAAATCATTGTTTTGACTTACCCTAGAAAAATCACCTGTGGTGTAAAGAACACTACTGCAATGTAGATGACACTACAGCTGCTGAATAGTATTCAGTTATACTGGAGGGTATTTGAAGTTGTTTTTTTCTATTATTACTAAAACCTCTTCAAAGACACAACATTCTTGGCTCTTTAGGAAACAAACCGTCCCTTCATTGTACTCCTACAATACCTTGCTCAATAGGGATCAAGAACTTGAATAAGTTTTTAAGGCCCAATAATACAAATAGTTACAATAGCACATCACATCCAAGCAATATTTTTAAAAGTACTGCTTGTATCTATAGCTAAGAAGGACTGCAACATTCTACTCACTTGCACATGAACCTTCAAAGTCCTTGTAATGCAGAAAATCTTCCTGCCTTTTTTTTTTTCCACATGATCCTAAACAGGTAAATCTATCCATATATATTTAAGAAAGATAATGGTATCTTGTATGACTTCCTATGAAAGAGTTGGAATATGGTAGTATCCATCCTACTACATACAAAAGTGGATGCACGTCAATTTTCAGTAGCCAATATACAGCAAAAAAAATATGCAGTTTTTCAACATATCTTTTTACTCTTTTTTTGACATGACAGGTATTCTAAATGGCATGACAAAGAGCAGGATTATCAATCTTTTTATCAATGCATAATAAAATATATTCTATCCCTTGTACTGACAATCCTGCAAAACTGTGGTTAGAAGCATTACAGGGCCATATATCTAGAAATGGACCAAATTTAATAAAGAGTAAGCAAAGCCTAGTCTTCTGTCCCAAGCAGAATCAGGTACCACACAAAATAATTTCCTTGTTTTGTTGTTTTGGGGTTGTTTTGTTTTTTTCATTTTTCTATTTGTGGGTCTTTGGTAGTGACTTGGGCTTTTTGTTTGTTTGATTGATTGATTATTCCTTTAATTCCCTACCTTCCTAGGATTTAAACTAGACAGTTACTTTTTCAAGTAAACTGCATGATAATTCTAAGAGAAACAGAAAATGGACAGGGAAAGAAAGAGAACTGTAAGAAAGGAACAGGAAAAAAAATTGAATTAAATGGAATGGAATGGAAATATTGAGGTAGATTTCAGGATGGCTGTACTATAATATTTTCTGACCAAAAAGCTGCAAACATAACCCACTCATGCTAGGATGGTGACCAATACTTGCTGTATTTTAATTCAGAATTCACTCATAATTTGTGCTTAATGATCTTTATTCATGTTTAAATCCCCTAATATCAGCAGAGAGCTGACTCTACTGTAAAGCACATTTCAAAGTCAAACAAAGTGCCTCTTTGAAAGACCTGTAAGTGAAAAGATTGAAAGTTTTATTTAATGAAATTCTCTAGTATTAAGGGAAATGATGTTATACTATGTCATTCTTAACAGCATCACATACTAATATTTCTATCACTTGTACTTTCTAAGAATGACATTTTGTAAAATTAGGCTAGAAAATCTGCTTTCACATGCATTCTTATTCTTGCATTTGACTAATTAAATTTTAAAAAATGTTAAAAATCGATCAACCATTTTTTCATAAAATACAAGGTATCTAATTAAAACAGTACTTTATAACCTGAATTCTTTAATGCTTCTAGTTATACCTGTTACAATGCTACTGAGAAGCTGTGTATATTCTTCACAACTATCAATATTTTTTATTTACAACATAAAATGTTTTTCCATAATTGTGGTATATTAATCCAACTTTCTACTATACAAAGTAAATTCTAGTAGGCACAAAATACTTTTTTCTGTGATGGCTTAGTGATGAAAGCCTTAATAATTTGCCAGTGCAATTAGTAACTTGATTTCTTAAGCAAAAATACTCAATATTAATTCACTCTGAGTTGTTTTTACATTAAATCAGTTTTATTTCCAAAAGTACAAGTCCAACGGTGTTTTATTGTTATGAGTCTAAAAAAAAAATTTTTTTTAGGTCCTCTTATCCTTGCAATGATTGCTACCCCATCATACAGCAATTGTTTTAAAGACGTATCAAGGAAAGTATGGGCAATTTCTGGCTAGCTATTCAAACTTCAGGCTTTACATCCAAGATATTACTGCTGATCGATTTATCTTTTGATTAGAATTCCAAAAACGTGTGGGAACAATATTGTTAAAAACTGCACTTTTGAAATACCATTGAACTAATGAGGCAGATCAAGGAACAACTGTTATATTCCTAATGCTTCCCGTTTCTTGATCCTCTTCAATAGGGTTTCAAAGAGCCTATTTTTAAATAAAGGGTTCTGTATTTTTGTTCACTCTTAATCAAATAGGAAATCAATGAACAGTCATGCCCTGGACTGTTCTAATTTGGATAGCTGGTCTGAAACTATGCTTTTCTATATAAATGAAGCAAAACCCTCCCCAAAATAAAGGATGCTGACAATTCAAGAGAAGATGTACATCTACCCTGCTTGTTTTATGGTGATCTAACCATTCTGACCAACATTTGTCCCTGATTTTTTAATTCCATGGATGTTTTTGATTTGAAGATGATGCAACAGAAAGCTCTAAATTTCTACTGCTGTCATGCCACTCATAGTGCCTTTTGCACTGAGCTATTAGCAACCATCACCATTTACAAATGCTTGACCCTGAGAAGTGCTGTGGCTCCGTTGAAAAGAAACAGTGAAGAAGATCATGATTATAGCATCACAATAAAATATTTCAACACAAATGACTAATTATATCAAAGCAGGCTCTCAGGCACCATTTGAAAATAGTACACTTTCAGTTATTTAAAACACTAGACATCTTAGTAAAATGTTTAGCAATGCTTTCTATGCAAAAAGTCAACTTCCAACTGTTTTTCAGGGAGGTCATTGCATATAGAATTGTTTGCCAGTAACAAGCAAAAAACTAGAGGAAGCTGTAGGTCAAACATCATCTTGCTGGCACAGATAAAAGAAAAATTACTGATTTTAAAAATGTAAACCTGTTAGAATATTGCTGTATCTCACAGTATGAGAAATAAAGAGCTGATTGATACTTTCCTTCTTATGTGTTAGCTTATGTTTGTGGGAGGATTAAGATACATTTGTGTCTGATCATATGTTTTTTACTTCTAACAAAAGTTTTCTAACAACGTTTCTACAAAAGGTCAGAGCATACTTACAGCTACTTAAAATGGGTTATGAGTAAAGAGGCACAAGCTAAGATTTTGAGACTCACTTTGCCTTGTAGCTAGAAGGGACAAGAACGGACCCCACGAGAGTCCTGAACCCAAAGGACACTTACCTCTTAGGCAACAGCTGATCAGAAAGGAATAATTTAGTCAATCACAACCCTGGCTGTGCTAACCCCATGTGTATGTTACGTTTTTCCTCTGATAGACAGATGATGGTTACTTAAGAAATTTTATGAGTCCAATCTAAATACTAATTGAGGTATCAGATAGAACGTTTGTATCATAATGCTCATTACTACCACAGAGGAAACAATTAAATAGCCGACACTCATTTGCAATAGTATTACCAAAGTCTCACAAAAATCAATGTATCTGTAATGGTGAAAGGGAGAATAGAAAAATCCTAAAGCTATTAAAGACAAGGAAGATAAAAATAAATTATTTTATCAAACTTTTCACTGAGTCAAGGGCCACCAAGATCATTAGAGAGATGGAATACCTTGCTTATGAGGAAAGACTAAGAGAATTGGCATTGTTCACCCTGGAGAAGTGTTTTGGGTGTTCTAACTGTGACCTTCCAGTACCTGAAGGAAGCCTACAAGAAAGATGGAGAGAAACTATTTATAAGGGCATATAGTGATAAGATAAGGGGATTGGCTTAAAACTGGGAGTAGGCTTACATTACATACATGGAAGAAATTCTTGACTGCAAGGGTGATGAGGCACTGGAACAGGTTCTCTAAAGAAGTTGTGGATGCCCCATTTCCTGGAAATGGTCAAGGTCAGTCTGGATGAAGCTTTGAGCAACCTGGTCCGGTGAAAGGTGTTCCGGTCCATGGCAGAGACGCTGGAACTAGATGATCTCTAAGGTCTCTTCCAACTCAAGCCTCTCTATGATTTGATGTAGCATTTCTAATGGTTTTAATGAGAGTTCAACCACAGACAGCATTTAACCAAAGTCATTTTCCCAAATCAAGATGAATAAGTCTATTACCATAATACTGAAGACTGGTTGTCTGCTGTGTTCATTAAATACACTTTGGAGACAACCTTTTTTACCCAAATATTTCCCTGAATCAAATATGACTTAACAAGCTGTGAATAAGCTGTTACCACAATTACTCTGCAATGTGCATTCCAAGAGGGAAAAGCATGACAATCCCCAGGATGATCACTGGTAGTTACAGTAAGAAATAAACACTTGGCAGTCTGCCACAAACTGGTAATTGTTTACGTGAACATCTTTGATTTATAGAAAACAGGAGAGCTATCTTAGTTTAGTTTAATATTGGTTCTTACTGTGGCTCATCTGTTAGAAGTGAGAGGATGGGGTGAAATTTGGCATTTAAGTGAAACTTAGGGAAAAAAATTTACCTGAAGATTTTGAAGTGAGTGTTTTGTGTACAATCTTGTGTTGTTTATGATTACTTTTGTTTGTTGATTTTTTTTTGTGTGTGGTTTGTTTTTTGCTTGTTTGTTTTGTTTTTTCCCTAATTTACACAGATTGGTTATAACAGATTGTTAATTTTCTAATAATTTGTTTACTGCTTATATCTCTCCTCATTCATTTATCTGCTCTGTTCACAAGACTTGTCAACTGTAAGAATCCAAACTCTAAGTGCATTCTTGCATCTAGTTAAGCCTTCATGGAGTAATTGATGTGGAGTTCAATAAACTTCTGAAATTTACATTTAAAAGAAGATGACTTTACAGCCGTGGACAACACTTTCAATCTTTAAGGTCCACATCCATACAGCAAAATAGAGAGATTGAGCCTTAAATAGAACTAATGAAATTTGTCAAGATATAAGCTCATTCAATATTGAGATTATACATTTTAGCATCTTCTCAAAATATAAAACAGTTGAAACATTTCTGTGAAGATATTATGCAAAATTAAATATTTAATTTCTCACAGTGAAAAATCTTTGGAACATTTCAATATTTAATAACTACTTGGTTGAAAGGGTCCACTTGTATGAGTAATGGCAGTGTAGTTAACTGGATCAAAAATTCCCACACATAAACTGAGATGACATAATCACATGCAGACAAACATATATTTCACATAATAATGTGAAATAACAATAATTCAGTTTATTTTGAAGTACATATTAAAATTAGCTATCTTCATACAAGTCTGCCTAAGGCTTTCTAAAGTTACACCTACAATATTTAGTGTAGCACAGCATAGTAAAAATTATATCTACAGCGGCCTCAATCCCTGCTTCCTTGGTTGAAACATAAGTGAAACAATTGTAAACTGAGATTAAATTAATCATAAAGTCTTATGACTTCTTTAACTACATTATACAGCCATAATAACACAGGAATAAAATAGTCCTAATATGAAACTCCTTGCTTCTGTGTCTACATCAGACTTGCAATATAATGGGACAGTAGCTTTTTCAGTATTAATACACTGCATTTGTCTTACTCAGGCAGCTGAGTAGAATCTACTCATAATCATCTAGTTTGTGATTGTTAATTAATAAGTGCCACTTTGCACATTTTCTTCTCTACATTTGAAGCTATTAGCAATATCACATGACTTATTTGGCCAAAGACAACTACATAAAATAAATGAAACAAAAAATACTGAAATTACAGAAGAATTAGTCTCATTTAGGCTATCAAATTTGAAACTGATACACACATTCAACACTCAAACACGTGGTAGAAACCATAATTTTGAACAAATCAATCTTTTTTGTGGCTATCTCATGGAGATATAAATTTAAAATAGTTATTTTAAGCAGACAAATAATTCTAATTTTTCCTATTCACAGTCAAAGAACTATGGAACATTTATTTAAATATATAACAAATATATTTCTTTAAATATATAGCAAAGTACTTAAGTAAAATATATTTAGTTGAATAGAAAATTATAATAAGTACTGTAATTCAGAAGAGTAGCCACATACTAGAAGGCTACTGTTGTCACATAAAATTGTTTTTATCATACCAATGTATTGAGGATGATAACAGAATGTGCTTGAAATTGCAGGACTTTTGGAACAGACTCTTAATAGGAGTGCTTTTTACCTAGTATTTTTTTTCTGTTTATTTGGATTTACCTTGGAAACGCTGCAATAGTGTCTGCATCACAGGCATTTGCTACTGCTGCCTGCTTGCAAATGACCAAGACTTAAAGAGTGCTTAGTACACACATAGCTTAACATTTCTGGTCACTGCTTGGTAACTGCTACGAACCAACAAATTGAATAATGCCAACCCTGTCCAAGTCACAACAACATTAAGACTCAGCACACAGACTTCAGAAAATCACAAATATTTGGAGAGAAAACTATGAAATTGAGCTTAACTTGTCATCTTTATTTCTCGTGAGGACTATGACAGAGGAACATGACAGAATTTTAACCATAGGATTTTAGCAAGACCACTTTTCAAAGACATTTGAAGACATTAAATCAGAAATTTATAGTGATGTTTGGGTCATATTCAGCACAAATACTATTCACCACAATTGCTATAGTCTGGGATAAATACATTCACTTTTTTTTTTGTACAAATACTTATTGGCTGAAGTTTCTTGGCACAACATTTTTTTTCTAAAGTGGTTACTTAATTTAGGTTTACTGTGATACTCTCATGAATACGAACACGCCTAGAACTGCTGTTTTCAAGATTTAAGCCATAGATGGGTTAATCAAATTTACACAAGCACAGTTAGCACAACTCAGGAATCACACCAGGGCCTGAAAAAAGTAAAACCATGTTTCTGTATCTCCAGATAACATGCTGATTAACTTTTGCTATCAACCAGACACAGACTGACCTACAAACTAAGTTGACTTCTGAAATCTAATCCCAGCTCAACCCTACACTGCCTTTGTTAATCAAGTCTTACACAAAAGGGTTACATCATTTAATAGAATAAATTACTGTGTATAATGCAATACCTTCTTTACAAATAAAAGCAAAACAAACATTTTTCCAGTCCTGCCTATCAAGGAGCAGCACATCACAGTAAAAAAAAAATATAATTAGTCATGGAGTTTTATGTATCGCTTCTGAATTATCATTACACACCAAAAACTTCTACTTTGTAGGAATTATGGTGTAATGCAAAGGAGAATCTGAAACTGATTGTGAAGTCTGGATTGTGTTTCAATGCCAAAAATCTCAAACCCAGAGTTATTCTTAAGAGAGAATTCATTTTTCCTGAGTGAAATTTTAGCCTTTAGCCTTTTGATAAGAGCACAGGAGTTTCCTGGGACCCTGTGCTGCAGTTATGCTGAAGTTATGAGAATCACTTTGCGTGTTTTGCCTGGATAAAACAGCTCAGCAACAAAAACTTGATTAACTAAAAATCAATTACCTAAAAAACAATAACTAAATATTAATTAACTAAAAGCCTATATCATCAAGCCCTTTCTGCAATTGTATCTAGAACACTAATTTCAAATTTAGGCGCCTAAACCTAGGGCACCCAAACAAGAGACTGTTAAAAAGTGCTGAGAAGATACAAAGCCCTTTGAAATCAATAGTCTCTATTCATCCCTGAATAAAATTGATTCATATAACCCAAGCACCCGGAATGAAGCATAAATCATTCCTACTGAAATAGCCACAGATTGCCTCAACAAAATGGTAACATGGAACCGGATGCCAGGAAGAGAATCACAGAATCACAGAATATGCTGAGATGGAAGGGATACACAAGGATCAGTGAGTCCAGCTCCTGGCTCTGCGCTGGACCATCCCCAAGAGTCACACTGTGTGCCCAAGAACCTTTGTCCAAATGCTTGAACTCTGTCAGGTTTGGTGCTGTGACCACTTCCCTGGGGAGCCTGTTCCAGAGCCCAAACACCTTCTGGGTGAAGAACCTTTTACTAATACCTAACCTAAATCTCTCCTGACACAACTTCAGGCCATTCCCTCGGGTCCTGTCTCTGGTCACACAGAGCAGAGATCAGTGCCTGCCCCTCCTCTTCCCCTCAGGAGGAAGCTGTGACTGCAGTGAGGTCTCCCCTCAGTCTCCTCCAGGCTGAACAGACCAAGCGACCTCAGCCACTCCTCACACGGCTTCCCCTCAAGCCATCTTCACTGCCCTCCTTTGGACACTCCCTAACAGTTTAATATGGGCAGATACCAATTTATCTGATCAACAACCACAACGTGGAGCCATGCAGATGAACACAGCACTACAAAAATACTACACTGCTGACTTCTTCTAAGTTACTTTTTCATTTACTCTTTCCTACAGCATTGTTTCTTTGAATCACCATGCAATGCTAGATATTTGTTTTGCAAGGCCTTAGGGTATATATGTATTTGCTGTGGCAACAAAATGTACTGATTTTTTTTTAAGGAATATTACACAACTTTAAAAAAAATTCTCCAATTCTGTTAAGGGGCAGAAATGTTCCTTTTACTTTGAAAAGAAACTTGTAACACAAAATGTTCCAGTAGTCATATTAAGAGATAATGGCACTAAGAAAGACTGTAAAATATGCCAATCTTACTTGTTTTATTTTTAGCTATAATATTAAAAAAAAAAAAAAGAAAAAAAGTATTAAGTCATCCTTCCAAGGATTTTAAGGTAATTTTAATCTAGAAATAAACTTGGTACCTTTTAGACAGGGTTTATTTTTCTAAAATTGGACAATATATTTCATTTCAACTTTGGTACTGGCTGCTTATTTCACTAACATTTCTGAATTAAAAACATGGGTAAACTAATAATCAGTGTTTCCGAACTGAGTAGTCTGCTTATGAAAACCTGGGAATATTTATCCATGAAAAAATTACTAGCTCAGAGTATGATACTACTTTAACTGGGAAAAACTCCAGAAGATGAAATATAAGTGAGTATTAACAATTTTTTTTTTCCTTTAAGTTACATTATCAGATTGTCTTTCAGTTTTGTGAAACTTTAGTTTAAAAACAGAAGCAAAAGAAACATTTTTCCAGTCCTGCCTATCAACGAGCCACAGCATATCATGGTACAAAGTATAATTGGCCATGGAATTTTATGTTTCACTTCTGAATAATCATTACTTCCCAAACATTTATTCTATTTAGGAATTATGGTGTAATACAAAGGGGAATCTGAAACTGATTGTGAAGTATTTTAGTTACTCCAGACCGGATCTATGTCCCTGTTCGTTTTCTTCTTATATAAGCCATTTAAATAAAATTAATTTATTACTGTTTTATAACCCTTCAGTAAATTGTTACTAAAAAAAATAAATATCTCAAAAATGCAAGAATACTGACATTGATTCAATGCATATGTTTAACTTTTGCAGTATAAAAATTCATATTTAGAATAAATAACTTGGTAAACAATAACAGTCTCCTACTTTCTGAAAAATGGAGATAAACAGCATGAATGCTCTAAACTAATGAATGAATACAGAATATAGCACAATTTGGACAAGAAACCAAAACTACCTGGATCTCACTTATGCCCCTGCAAAGAAAGTTGCACACCTCTCTGTCTCACATTAATGACCTAAGATGCCCTCAGAAGTACTGAACACTTCATCTTCCAGGGTACATTGGGTTTTGAAAGCTTTCAATATTTTGGAAGAGGAATTTTATCTACTGCACTTGCTCAGATTTTTATTTGTCTAGCTCAGATAAGATTATTTCAACCCCCTATTCTATCCCATCCAATAGTGTAAAGAAGCTCTACATCCAAAGTTTGAGAAAAAAGTCTCAACCACTTCTTACGTATTTTACTTACATGCCAAAGACCAAAATTATTTACATTATTGCTTTCCTAACTATACTTCATTACTGCTTTCCTATCTATACTTTTATAACTCTGTAAACCTTTATTCATGCACTGCTACTAAGTGAATCACGGCTATGAATCTAAGTTTCCATGAATCTAAGAAGGCCAATCTTCATTATTTATAAAAATTAATTAAATACACTTCCAGGATGTGGCAAAATACAGTAACTTTGGCTTTAACTACTTAATGCCATTGACATCAGAAGCTGTGTGCTAGGCTGACAGATCAAAAACATTCTGAAGACAGGAGAACAAAATTAATACAGGACTATCACATCAAGACAGTACCATAACAGATGTCAGAAGAAAGTTTTCTCCATGACTGAAGTTAGAATACTGTATCTATGTATTTACCACATCTTGCAGTTGTTGCTCATTAGTTGTTCAGTGCCATATTTTCATTATCTTCAGAGATTGGATAATTTTATCAATTCAAAGATAACTTCTAATTCTGTCTTCTGGAAATTCTTTTCTCCTGTTCCTGTTAGTCTCTTTTTGTTTCTGTGTACTCCTTTGTCCTTTATGCATTGCCTTCCCTTTAGCAACTCCCACAGCCAGTCCTTATGATTTGGGGTTTTTTCTACCTTGTTACATATGGGTTCTGATATTCTGCTGTTTAAAAACAGTTAAAGCCAAAAAATGCAACCACCATTTCTGTGTATAACCTCTCTTTTTCCTGTTGCAGCTACCAAAGTGGTGATCACACATTTAATACTGGCAAAGATATCACAATTGAGTTTCAGAATTGGCCTATTCTTCAAATTGCTCATCCTCAAGAAACACAAAGGTAAACTCTAATTTTCATTCCCATCCCAGCAGCTAGCCCTGTAGCTTTACACCCTAAAGATCACCATACATAAAAATGCATCAAAATAACAATTTTCAGCAGCCTGTTAGAGATAGGCTGTTTAAGTAGGAATAGAAGTTCATAACATCTCTATTTCTCTGCTATGATCTCGACACCTAGCATTTTGTGTTCTGGGAAATACCATAAAATGGGATAACAGTGAGGAACACACTTTATACAGCACTCAGAAATGCAGTGGAATTCCTAAAATGTTCATTCCCAGATACTGACTTACATCTATCTTTCCTTTTCATATTCGTTATTAGCCTCTGTTGCTCAAACTACTGAAAACAGAGCTTTCAGTAAATAATGGAATGAAAGCAGAACAGTGTGTATTTTATTTTTTTAAATACTGTTTGCAATATAGATTCCTCTACACTTCATTATTCTCAATAAACTTTCTTCCATTCTTTCCTTATTTTCTGCCTTCCTAATCCCCTACAACTACAATTCCCTACTTCCTGAGCATTCGTGGTTTTTGTCCTATATATTCAGTATTCTACCAACACTGTTCTTTCATTAAAAATCACTGTGTTGTTCAGGACTTTAAACCTTAAAAATACATCTTTTTCCCAGTTCTTTTCTGG
The DNA here is from genome assembly GCF_036417665.1 of Passer domesticus. Lineage (NCBI taxonomy): Eukaryota > Metazoa > Chordata > Aves > Passeriformes > Passeridae > Passer > Passer domesticus. Next base: position 24,445,740 of record NC_087478.1, read on the forward strand.
ACTCCTCTTGTCTCCATCATTCCCTTCTCTCAATTCAATAAAGACTAGCAGGCAACTATTTTTAAATTTCAATTGCCTACACATATAAACGTGCTGTACAAGCCCATCTAGAAGGAAAATGAAATTATGAACATTATTTTTAAAATAAAAATATTATTTTTACAAATATACAAATTTTTACAAATTATTTGTAAAATATATTACAAATTTTTACAGATTATTTCCTACCAATCTGCAGTGTAAATCTTGCAGAACTTTCCTGCATCAAAGCCTATGTGATGCAAGCAGTACTGTTCTTCATCCTGGTCCAAAGGAACACAATAAAGCTGCTTCTGTCAGAAATAGAAAAAACATTCCCCATATAACTTCACTTTTTAATAGCATACATTCCTTGCATCCCTAAGTCCTTCCTATGCACGATGCTGGGACACAGAAGAGCTGAGTGAACACTTCCTCCTCCCCTCAGGGCATTTGAGAAGCAGTTTACTGGCTCCCTTTTTAAAATCCATTTCCTAGATCCATATTTAGGGACCCTACTATGATGAGGGTTTAAAAGCTGGTGCAAAACTTATCAGCGTTAACTTTGTCACTAATCTCCCTTCTTCACCCCTACCCAAATCAATTGAACAAAAATGGAAAACAAACTGTCTCTAGCAGTATTGCCACATTGAACAATTCTTTCAAAAGGTTCTGGGCCAAAACACCTTGGTCACAGGTGTGCCAAAATAAGACATATTTCTAAAATCTAACTTTTATATATAAAGTTCAAAGCCTTCACCACTATTGTTTCTGGGTTTTTTTCTTAATGGTTATATAGCATATTACGTAATTTGACTCAAAATACTTGCCCAAGCAGGTACACTGCCCAAGCTTTGATGCCCCCAAAGACAAAGTGAAACTGTAAGAATTTATCCATTCAGCTCACAGAGCTCAAGGAGAGCCTCTGAAACTGCCCTCATCCACTGTGCCTTAGAATAAAACCTTTCTTACTATAGGCATGCCAGAGCACATTTTAGAACTATTCCATTTTTCTTTTCTCTGTGTATATATAAACACCTTATTTTGCACACTACATTAATTTTCTTATGGATTGTGGTGCTAAAAGCCAATGAAGAAAACACAGAAAATACTGATAGATTTCTTATTGAAATACAGAGGCATCAGAACTCTCTTCAAAGAATAAAAAAAAAAAAAGAAAAAATGCTTTCAGCATGAGAATTTACATTTACAATTTATAAAATTGTTTTCACTACAAGAATAATATTCATAAAATTTAATCCTAAACCACATATGCTGCTGTAAACCATGTGTCTTTTGTGTTTTTTATAGCACCTGAGAATTCTGAACATACAACTGTTAAGAAAGAAGATGCACACAATACCAAAGAATTCTCACGGCTTCCTTTACCATGTAAAGCTGTTACCAAATAAATCATTTTACTGTTGCACATTACAGAAAGCATCTTTCATTGGAAACACTTCAAACAAGGAAAATACCACAAGAGAGAAGGCTACTGCCTCATACATTGCAGTGATATGACCTCTTGACCGTAAGTTTTTTGTATGTGTATTACAAAAGGCTCTTGACACCTGTCATTTTCAGAGATTAATAATTTTTTTTAAAAAAAACCCTATAATAGTGTTTGAGCTGAAACAGGTGAAATCAGATGCAGTGCAGTATACTGCAGCTATTCATTTTAACCCTTTTCCCCCTTTCTATCAGTTTTAATTTTGGCTTCTTATTACAAATTTGTACAGATACCAGAGCTGTTGTATTAAAATTCGCCTCTTTTTTGAGTGGCTTCAGAGCAGAAATGTTACTTTAATTTAAATTTTAGTTTCATGAGAAACTCTTACAGAAATTTGATATGCACAGCCAGCTAAAATTGCCTTGTAATTGATTTCTACGACTTCATATGGTGGACTTCATACAACTTCAGTATAGGTACTGGAAGGCATTGCTGGTAGGAAGGATTTCCCAGTATTTATGTAGGACTATACAATCCCTAAAAAATAATTCATAATAAAAAAAATTATCTACCAATAATTATTTAATTGCTTGAATTATTTAAATACTTGAAACATGGAAGTTTTTCTTCATTTGTTTTGTTTTCCATTTAGTATTGTAAACATTTCTTTTGGTTTATGCCTCATATTAAAGTCTCTTGGTATGAATCAGAATGTCAATAACACATGCCTTTCTATACCATCATTTCAGTCTGAATTTTACCACCTCAGGTTTGTTGCTGCAGTGTTTTTTGCCTACAAAAAACACCGATGCCTGATAACTCCTCCATATGGGAAGCATGGAGGACAACCAACCCACATGGCAGCAGTCCTGAGAGGATTCTACATCCAAATTACTACAGGTTGTTCAAATTATGAGAGATCATACATCTGAGAGGCATTACAGTATCATGGCTGCATGACATGAAGTTTTACACTGATTTGCACAGCTCCTGTGACAATGTTCACAGCTTCTACCACAGAGGCACTAACCTCATGCAGGCAAAGAACCACAGTAATAAACCATGCAGTGCTGAAGAATGGCAACTTAAAAATATACTTAATTCACTGTCACACATACACTGTGATTGTAAATGCTTTTAAAAGTACATTGCACTAAATGCATTTGGGCAAATGCATTATTGACATAATGTCTATGTACATTTTCTGAGTACATAGACAACTGAGTACATTTTCCTGGGAAAAAGAAGGCATTACTGGGAGGATGCAGGGAACACTGCAAGACTGCAATAATGAAAAAGCGCTTCACAAAACATGATCCAGGCCATACATTTTCCCCTTCTCATTCCATCCTGTCCTTGTAAGGAGGAAATGCTGAGAAGGTCCTTTTTCCCAGTCTGCTGCTCACTGCTCAAGTCCATTCCATCCTCCAGCCTCCCCCATGTTGCAGCTGCAGGTTCTTCTATCTTTGCCCAACCCCTATAGCTCTTCTTCTCTTTAGGTCACCTCCCATCAACTCACCTACCAGCAACTGGTCCTCTCACCTTGCCTTAACTTCCCAGGCCACTTACAGACACTGAGGTCATGGATGACAGCCCTTCCCAGCCCTGCCCTGCAGCTGAGTGCAGTGTGACACGTTGGTGAGACATGCCAGGGCAGCTGGCTGCTCTCAGGCTCCCCGCGCTCGGTGGCTGGAGGCACTGCCACACAGGAGATCTTTGCAGGAGCCATTTGCTCATCTCCCACAGCTTCAGGCTGACCATTGCTCTGCTAAGAAGGAAACTCTTGAGGTTTGCTGGCTCAATGGGTAACCAAATCAGCACAGTATAGTCCATGTTCCCAACTGCTTGCAAGATCATGGAAGTCTATTTCCCTCTGATGGCTACAGAGTCAGCCTGGGGGAGCTGACTCCTTGAGGCACCCATGGCCTTCCGAAATATCTTTGTAAGAGCTGTCTTTAAAAATATCTCAAATGTCACTTTGTACTGCTTCATGACCTAGAAACCAGATAAACCTCAGAAATATGGACTCGTTTGTTACACCAAAATAACAGAGCAAATATAAATAGGTTCTCCATTCTACAAGGTAAACCAACCCACTCTTCTAAAGATGAGCTGAAACAGTTCCCAGACCAGTCTGCTACCTATCCAACTTACTGTTTGGCTTTGAGGTTTTTTTTTGGTTGGGGTTGGTTTTTTTTTTTTTTAATAATTGCTAAACTAATAGGGTACCACATTCACTGAAAAATGTGGAAGAAAGAATCAGTTCTTGTTTATCATAATGTATTTGTGTCAGGTAAAGATATTGTACTTTTAAAGACTTGTGATATATTTATCAAATGCAGTGGAGGTGGGGAGGAAGCTCCAAAAGGGTTGTTCTGGTCCCTTGACTATCCATTTTATATTTTTGTCCTATTTGGTCATGTAACAGGATTGACTGATTTAAATCAAATTATTTCAATCACCAGTTTTCATGACAATTTATATTGGAATGCAGGAGCCCTTGATTTAAATAGTAGATTTTAAATCTTGTTTTGTATTTGCTTAAGCAGAAGTTCTTTGTCACTGACTCACTGAATGATTAGGCGAGGCTGCTGCTCAATAAAACAGGAGCCCCTACATTAAATTAGTTCTTTCATTTTGGTACTATGAAATGCACATTTTAAATCCTATTTTTTTTTTACCTTTAATGAATTTGAATAAATTTTTTGTTTAGAAAATAATATTGCTTTATTTTTTATCTTTCTACACCTCATTGAGATGGAAAGTAGATTCAAAGCAGCATTTAAAAATTATTCTGTATTTATTAGATTATTAAACTATCTAAAGTTTAGTCATTTATTATACAAGGACTATTTTATTCTTGTGTGCAAACTGATCGATAATTTCTAGTAAGCAGAAGGTTTTTTTCTAAAGCGGCTAACATTACATGCAGACACATACAGAAACATCCCCCTACATTTTTTTAAATGAAGACTATAGCCAGGAAAATAATCTGGAAAAGGAAAACAATTTAGATTGACCATTGGATTTTGCAGCCTTGATTTAACATGTACATTGAGGAACAACAGAAACATGTTCCTGGGAAGCATGCACATATTTCTGTGGTGAAAAACAGGTAAGTACTGGCATTCACTCTAATTAAAAGCATTCTGATGATAGACACTTAAATGGATGACAAGGCAACATTTTCACAAAGAATGACTAAATTCAGAAATTTAACATGCCTTGCTTTGATTCTGACAGCAATTAAAAAAGCCTAAGCCTTTTTTTAATTGAAATTTGAAGATCATTCAATGATGCAACAGGTCTGTTTTATCTATTTTAATTCTTTTAATGGGCTGCAGTAGATTTAGGTCTATGTAAGTATTTTCACACTTTAAATGTTAAATTTAAGCTGGAATATTTGCAAAAGAAATCCATTCTAATGTAAATAACTTAAATCAGAATTTTATAGGTATACATTTTTTCCATTAGTGTTAGTTCAGATCCAACTCACCTTGAAGTCTGGATAGTTAAAGCTTGAGATATGTTGAAGGTTATGTCTTTAAAGAATGCTGTGGCATGAAGTGGTGTTATTTTTAATCATTCTACTGTTCTGTAACACAGAATAAGTACAGCATGCAAAACTATAGATTTTACCAAGGAGTTTAATTATTTATGCTAAGTCCAGTAACCCCTAAATAAACTACTTGCATAATTAAGGATGTCAGGATGAGGGCAAAAAATTGAAAGAAGTTAACTGTGTTGCTTGGACATATGAAGCAACATTGCTATATGTTAAATATAACATTTGTCTTCAGTATGAGCTTGTAATTTTATGTCTGTGAAAAAGGACCCTTAAATTATATATTTCAGAAATACACAGGCTTTTATTCCTTGACTCCTCTTAAGTTATTACCTTTACGTCAGTTAAGCTCTTTAAGTATATGCTTATTTTTAGGAATGTATTACATATTGCCTATTAAACACAGCAGCTAAACATGTGCTTACATCCTCTTCAATTAAGTAGGCTTGCTCCCTAAAGCACTTTCAATGTAAATTTATTGTGTTAAATTTATGTTTTTCTTGTTTCTACTGTTATGCATCTCCTACTGTTTCTGCTGTATGGCACAGTTCCAAATGTGTTATAATATTTAGTGTTAGCTGACACTAGCTACCCAACTCTAATCTTAGATCTTACTGGCCAAACACAAAACAAATCCATGGTGCCAAGGTATTTATCTTAAACATATTATTATTTTCATTTTTCACAACATTAGGTATATTTTAATGCTTAAAAAATTGATAATATTTTTTTAAGATCTGGGAGCACTGTTCATAGCTTTCTTTACGCATGTACTTCACATATCACAGAGTTTAAACAACACAAATTAAAATTCTGCATTCAGTATACATTTCTGAACTTGATAAAATTTGGCTTTACTTATCTTGCATTTCTCAGAGTTCTACCACAACAGAAATCACACAGAATATGCTTTCTAAACTATATTTATGATGTTAAAGTTGATTGAGTTGGATTTTAAAAATAAGAGAGTTTAGGCTAGGTATTATGATCAAATTTGAGCAAGAATGATTTTATTCTCAGTCTCCTACATTTAATTGATCCCTCTTGGTTCATTTAGAGCAATGAGGAAGAGAGGCACGTTAACACACTGATTTTTTGCAGATAATTTGATAAGTACAGTATCTATACCATGCTGAAAAACAAGATGCTTTCTCCTTCTGTGAAGAGCCCAGAAGCTGCAGTGAGAAAGGTGCTGGTGGTCAGAAGTGGACAAAAGAACAAGGCAAGCATTAACAGCAATGAAGGCTGTAAATGGGGAAGCGGGGGCTGTAAAAACAGTGTTTCAAAAGGGATGAGTGGGTGGGGGCTGCAAAGAAGTGGGGAGAGTCATTTGAGAGAGAATGTGATGTAACGTGGAAGAGATCTAAGAAATGGAACGGAGACAGCATCATCTGTGGGAACGATGGTGCTGGACGCATCACAGGCCACCAAAGGCTGCTCTGCTTACAAATAGTGTGGATGTTCCCAATGCAAGCCTCTTCTCTTTTGAGGGATCCAGAGCTTCTTAACCTTCAGTTCCCACTCCAAAATACATCTTCATTCTCTGGTCTCTGCCTAGTAGAGCACCCAGTACAATTCACAGCTCCTAGTCTTTTCCAATAACCTGCTCCTGCCTTCTCTTTTGCTCCCAAATACAGGAACCCTATTCTTTCTCTCTATATAAATTACAGAAAATAATTTAAAACCTTGCATTTTCCTAATACTAACCCACTAAAACAAATATAGGGAACATTAATATTAATTGCCACTGAAAGCCATAAGAACATTTTACATAGATGTGTTTCCTCTGCATTTTCATATTTACCAGGTACGCAGTGAATGCCTTACAGTAACTATCATGTCTGAGTGACTTAACAGAATTTTAAGGATTCATACCAAGAGGAGAGGGATAAGATAATACATCAACTTACCCATTTGTCTTGGTTTTCTTTGTTACATGAATGTCTTAGAATATATTCTGTAGAACAGATTTCATGTAATATTTCAGGGTTTGTTCTATCTTTGAAATTTCAAAGGACATCTGTGAGTATGGCAGTATGTTTCTAATTAATGTATGATCTTAAACTAAAACTTTGAGAAACATACAAGACTGTGAATGGTTAAAGGGTAATATTAAATACATTTCTAAAAGAAAAGAAGTATTTTTTGTGTATCTCATTGTTACATATAATTTAAAGCCTACCATCTTCCTGATGCTCTCACAAGCAATGATATAACTGTATCTATTTGCCAAATTATATGAATCCCAAAAGTAACTGTCTCACCGACTTTCACCTATTTTTTGTGTATGCTTCTTAAAATTCCATTAAATCCATAAAAGTTTCAATTTACTTAGGATTTTTGACAAACACTTCAGACATTATTAAAACAATACCTAAACCTCACACACAGAGTTAATATTAATGATGTATTTACTACACATCAGTTATTCCAAGGATACGAAATAAGACGATATTAACTTCCTCAGATGGAGCTATGTTCACCTCTGTAGGATTGCCAGTCACTCTCCTGAAAGTCCAGGCTACGAAGAAAGTAAAGAGCAGCAAATCTTATATGGGTTCTATTCTTCATTTCAGACTGGAATGAAAACTTCCTAACATGATTGCTGCCATGTCAAAACACAGATGTGAACACATATGTATTTTTAGGACACTAGAGATGCTTTTTTGTTATGAGGAAGCATTCCTTCTTCCAAAAAATTTCTGCTTCATAATGTGTTAGCTCCTTCATATCTGAAAAGACCTGGGAGATGTTGTTGTTCAGGACAAATATATACACTGACTTGTAAGGTCTCTGCATTACAACATTAGATAATAACATTCAAATTGTTTTTCTCTTTAGTGCTAGAAGTAACAGCTCAAGCACACTGGGGTTCCTACTCCTTTCTTTCCAAGTTCACTATATAAATCAGATAGACAGCATCTTGTATAAGGCAGTGTTTTATAGTAATCCTGACACATCTTTCATGCCACCTGCACTTTGTTTCCTGCATTTTTTTTTCTTTTTGACCACGACTGTCCTAAAGGAGGACAAACTGAGATAAAGGACTATTAGAAACAATCCATTCATAAATCAGGACAGTCTTCAACAGAACTTTCAGTGTATCTTGTATCTCAGATCCACCAGCACAAGACCTCTGCCTGCATTAATGTTGTCTGTATCAAATCACAGGCTCTATTGCTAACTTCATTTACTTGCAGATCCAAATTGAAGTCTGGGACTGGATGGTTCCTTATGGCCTGTATGATTTAAAAGAAAGAGAAGATAGGCTGTTCCTTGCAATTTCTCCTGAGAAAACTGATAGCAAAGCCGCAAAGATCAACTACAAGATGAACTCTTTCTATTTCCACAAAACAATCTATAGAAGAATTAAGAAGAGAGCCGAAAGCATGGAATCACTTGAGAAAACCAACTTCTAGATAAAAAAACCAAAACCAAAAAAGTAATAAGCAACAGTTTCTGACGCATGTTGGAGGTGTGCAGTACAAAATATAGCACAATGCAGGGCACCAAAGGATGGATTGATGCTGCACCTGGAAAAATAACTTGTGAAAGGAAAGCCTTCTTATTTACTAGAAAGCTTTGCTACAATTTTTTGTACTTTAGGATATAATTAAAAGGATTCATGAAAAAAACCACAAGTTTAATTATTTATAGGGTACCTGGAGATAGAGCATAGAGAGAACAGCTGTCTTCCTTTCCTTTTTCATTTTGAGAAAAGAATTTCAAAGAAAGATCACTCTTACCTAACAAATTAACTTTACAGGTTGAACACGTTCAAATGTGAAAACTGCAGTACAGTTTGAAGCACGGTTATACTCTTGCACACTTTGGAGAGAGGCAACTGATGAACCTCAACAAGAACTTTAACAAAGTATATATAAAAAGACCATATAGCCTAAAGAGAGTAACAAACAAAAACTGCATAGATTCTCCTGGAATCAATGCGTGAACCTTGACAAATAGAAACCAGGTTAAATGTTTTTGGCTTGATTTATAAAAGTAGCATATGCTAAAATCACATGTACTTATGTCCTGCTCATATGCACAGATGTCACACATACATGTTGCAAACCACACACTGACAGGTTGACATTAAATCATCCTAAAGACCCAGCTATTTGGACAATTTTGATTAGGTGCATAATATACGGAATTTCACAACAAATGCAATTAAAAAAAAATAGTTACTATAGCCTCTGCATATAAGGGAACACATCTATACTGCACCCACTGCTGTGACTCTGGCACAAGCAGACGAACTTACCTGAGCTAAGTTTTAACTAGGTCAGACGACACTGCTGGTAGTGACAGACCTAGCTCAGGGCAAACTATGAAGTTAAACAATGAAGGTAAATATACAGGTAGTTGAGATTTTACTGTGCTCTACAACACAGTAAATACAACACTAGCAGCACACAGGGATGCTAGTTTAATGTTAGCTCAGAAAAAACAGCTTCACAAGGAAGTTACACCTTCTTCTTGACTCTATCCCTTCTATGCAAACCAAAGAAAAAGACAGGCTTTACAACACAACCTACATCTTAGTCCTAAAAGTGAATTTCTTCCATGGGTCAATCTATTTTGTTAATTTCCTGCTAAAATGACTTAATATCGCCATATTCAGTCTTTGATTTTGAGCAGACATATAGCCATTTTGATGGAAGATGACATGATGCTGAGTTCCTTGGATTTGGGTAGCAATTCATCACTTCTTTCCCCAGATTTTTTGGTCACAGTTTAATAATACAGACTCCAGTGGCAACATTTGGTCTTTACAAAAATGTTATCTATGCCTTAGCTAGACAAATATTTTTGGTAAGAATTTAAATGGGATTGGGACTTGCCTGTTAATTTGTGTCTTAAGACTGTATTTCCAAGTATTTTGTACATAATTACACACTGTTCTAAAATCAAAATATCCATCTTCTCAAAAAAAATTCCTTTATAAACTAGAACAGCCATAGAGAGATTCACTTTGCTAGAGATGGAAAGATTAGTATGCACAGGCATCAAGCTTGATGGAGAAAAATCCACAGAAGTAGAAGTTTGTGCGGCCAAAATAGACAGATGAGTAAGGGTAAAGGTGAAGGGAGCACAATGAAAAAATGAACCAACAATGACAGATAGAAAGCAAGCAGAAAGGATGAGAGAAAGGAGACCTCACGGAAGAAAAGCCAAAGCCAGCAGGTGGAAAAATGCACTGGGAATAAGAAGAGATAATCAGTTTACAGATATAAAAGAAATTCTCAGAGCAATAAAACAAATAGTAACTTAGAGGTCAGTACAAGAAGCATCTATGGCCTCTTATTTAAAGCAGCCTACTCTGAGCAATGTTTTATTGTTACTATCCCTTCAAGACAGGACATATTAGTTTCTCTTTTATCTCTAAATCTAACATCAAACTTGACTTATTATAAATGGCAATATGTAAACAATTCATACCATGCAATATCATCATCATAATGAATTTTATTAAGGCTTAAACAGCCCTATGACTGCAAAGACTCTACACAAACTAATGCAAAGTGACTACAAAGTAATTTCAAGCCTAGTAGGCACACTCAGAAATGTAAAATCCATCTATTCAGATTCTCTTACGAAGAGAAGCTGCCCAATCTAATTCCTACAAATCATACTTAGCTTCAAAAGGATCTTCAGATTGTATTCGGATAGCTTAAAATATTTGAACAGTTGTGCT
>NC_087478.1:24461473-24471473 GCF_036417665.1 Passer domesticus
TTGGTATTCCCATCAAAATACCACATTGAGATGTGATACGGGGTTTTTATAACATTTAATCAGATAGTTTGGCTCTGGTAGTCAGGAGTTTAGCTTATGAATTGCTTCAGAAACAAATATGTACACCAGATAGATAGCACTCCCATTTCGCAGGTGGAAATAGTGAGGCGTGGTCCCAACGTGACCCACCTCCTGGCAGTCACATTAAATAGCCATGTGCTCAAAATTTTTGGACAATCAGACAACAAGGGGTTCATCAAAGATTGGGACAACAGACATGGAAAATGAAATACACTCTTTCTACTCCAGCTGTAGTGTCAGTAGGCAGACAGACAGCCTGTACTTGAATTTTGCCCTTCTCCAATTATTCACCAAGGGAAAAAACTGTTTGCAGAAGCACAGGGCAGGAATTAAAGAAATAAAGACTAATAATAAGAAATAGTTCTAGGGGCATATCAGGACTTTGGTAAAATTACATTCTGGTATTTTAGGACACTCTGATTTCTATAATAAATTAAAGATTAGACCACCTGTGTGCCTGAATTCAGGAAACATACTTTTCCCTACTAGCTCAACATCTGCTAATTTGGTAATACCTGCTCTGAAAGTCCTATAAATGAACCTAGCAGACTTTTGCTCTTTTAAGCCTGTGACACTTCTGCATAGCTTTCCATAATTTGAACTTCTGTTTTAAATCACTAGGAAGAGGCATTTTTGCCTAATATGCTAGGGTCAATTTTAGTAATGATAAGTACAATCAGATGCAGTAAGAAGTTTTCTATTTAACTTACATATCATCAGTATGTTTTATGGCTTTTGCTACAGGTGTAGCAGCTGCATATTTTTATGTCACTTTTTAATAAAAACTTCTTCTACAGTATGAGAAAATTATTTTCTCTTTCACAGAACCAAAATGCAAGTTTCTAGCGGTTTAGTAAACAGAATTACCTTCCAACATACAGAAACATAAGTTTTGTTAACACCTAATTCAAGACTTCATATAATAAACAAACTCCTATTCTTTTCCTCCTCCTTTTTAAATAATCATGAGGAAAAAATACACAAGAAAGCAAAACTTTTATTTTTTCATCATTAAGATAATCTGAATGATAGTACCATATTATTACTTTTGGAAATACTCTACATATTTTGTAACAATAAAATGCTAGTAATGATATACTAACAAAATAAAACTGCTTTGAAGAAATAACATAATACGTAGTCAACTGAAACAGCTTCTAAGCAATAAATTCCCATAAAACATTTAAAAAGATTATCTTGGTAGCACTGACTTAATGAATGCTCAAAATGCAAGCTCAAATCTACCCTGCAAAGCAATCATGGTTTTTTAGCAACTATTTTGACCTCAGTGACACAAACAATTAATTCTACAAACTTAATATAAAAATAAAATTCTACATCTAATGCAGAATAATCTATCAATGTATTTAATCAAGGATATGCTTTTTTTCATGTATTATAAATTCTAGTATCTAACACTGATTTTAATATACAAGGAAAAAAAAGAAAATGAAAAGCTCAGAAGTGTCTGAATGTACACATACAAAAGAGAAAGCTCACCGTCAGCCAAAAAAAGCAGAAGACACAAGTCTGGGCAGATTACAGTTTGCATCATATTTTTAAAATAAAATTATACACTCACTTTAGAAATATTTATAAATCTATAAATATCAACAGCAAGAAAAGAAGTTGCTTACATCCTAGTCATACATCTTCAAAGCCGACCTGATGACTTGTGACAGCACCCAACCCATTTATCACCGAGTATATATTACAATATATTATAGAATACTGTCATTTGCTCTTGATACATGGACGAGGAATAACTCCCTGATTTAAGTCAAACTTCTCATTTCTATATAAAGACCACAACAACATAGTTCATCAAGAAAATAACAAGAGTGTCCAAACTCCACATAGTTGCCTAAAAGAACATAATAAAATCTGTTTTATCTTATTTACCTTCTATAAATCCATACATAAATAACTTTTAAAAATTAATTGAGCCTAGTTGGTCTTCTATATAGCCTAAAATTTCTCCCACTTAACTTTCCCCAGTAAACATTCATGCCATAGTAAAAACTTATTTTATGATTTTACTTGGCTGATAAACTTATTCTTAAGCATTAGCATCCCTTTACATAGCTGCCTAGTTGAAGGAAATTATTAAAACCAGCAATCATTTACTTACTTCCTTTAGAAGAAGCTATAAAAAACTTGATTTTTTTTATTCGAAGACTCCCAGTAAAATGATTCAGAGAAGCCAAATCCAGAATGTTAAACTATGAGATGAGTACATCTTGCACATATTTAAACAATAAAAAATCTGAACAATAATAATTGCTAGGGTTTCCTCTGTTTTTCTGTGTGTCAAAGTTTTCCAGACACGTGTCACATATTAAAAACATCATTTTAGAGAATTACTACAGTGACAATAATAAAAGCAACCATCATTTTTCTCTTAATTCATATTTCAAAAGGCATCTGTTCAAAAACGGGGGGGGGGGGGGGGGGAAGAAACAGAAAAAGGAGGAAGAAAAGCAAAAGTAGCACAAAGCTATGCCCGTTATCTGAAGGACATCCTACTGTATGTTTACTAGTGTTTATGTTTCACATCAACATATTTTATAGAAGGATTCATATGCCTAACTCAAGCTGTATTTAAATCCTATGGTGCAGACCCTACCATAAAATGCCTCTTGAGTCCTATTAACTGTACCCATGGTTTTCCTTTGCCTGTCTGCTTATTTAAGATCTAATCACAATTTTGAAGAAAAGATTGTCACTTCTAAGCCTGTCCCCTCAGAACCTGCCTGTTATTAGTACTCAACTGGATATTTTCATCTTCAGTTGTAATTCTCTGTGGTCTTTGCAAATGCTATCTACTGGAATCTCTGGCTGTATGGACAAATTGGCTACACATGCCTAGGACTGCTACTTTGAGAAACATGTAAGTGGCACATTATTCTATTAGCATTTTTGTGTTTTAAGTACTTCACTTAAATTTAGTTTCTAAACATATTCACCAATTTCTTTCTCAACGAAGATTTTAAAATTCTGTTGTAATCTGAACACCTGAATAAAGATCATGGCATGATTTTCAATGAAAACAATATTACATTTTTATATTTATTTATATGTATACGATTTTATATTAAAATACTACAAAAATACAAGGTACTATAATACAATAATCATGTATATTGAGAGAGGTAGAAACCTGCTAAGAACATAATGAAGACACTGAAATCTGTATTTCTTCAGACTGGCATACTGTAAGTGCTCAATTGCTAAAACAGAATACACATGAATTTGAAGCAAGGCACATATTTAAGCCTTAACAACTTCTCATATTTCAATCTATAACTATTTCCTTCTTCCACATTTTCTGTCACCATTTAAAATATTTAACTATAAATGTAGCTAGTGTACACTGCTTAATTCAGCACTAAAAATTATTCAATTTTAAGAGCTATTATGACCTGCTATTTCAGAGGCCCATGCACATGCAATGTATCTATCAAGTTAAAACATGTTTCTATAAAACAACATTTTTATAATAGTTTACCTAACAGAAAACAACTTTTCTTCCACTAATGTAATACCTGACGTTGAAATGAAAAACCTCAGCATTTAAAATTATGGGTTTGAACTCCAAAGGTGCTGAGTGGGCTCAGCAAATGAAAGGATGAGGCAGCAAAGACTTTCAGGAGTTTGAAGCAGGTACAGGGCAGAATCAGACCCCGACTGTTTACCAAACAATTTGGGCTTCACTGCATTAGTACAATTTGTGTTCCCTGATGGCGAGGCAGCTCCTTAGGCAGAAAAAGTAGTTTTGTTTGTTCAGGTTTTAAAAGGAAGAGAAATCTTACAGTGACAAAAATTAATGGATTGCATCTTGTAATTAGGTGGTATCAGCAGCCAGAGGACGGTTGAATTTTACAGTTTTAAACACAACACTAGTTCTGCATTAACTTTGTTGGGAACACAAATAGATTAAAAAAAAAGATGTTTTTCAAAATGAGAAGGGAAACAGAAATGCAGAAAAACTGCTTCTTCTCTTTTCTCATCTCTTCAAAATTACACATTCATATTACAAATCACACACACACAAGCACACACAGACAGGAACACTGTCTTTTTTATTTCAGTGCGTTTGAACTAACCAGCATTTTTTAATTACACCTGTGACAGCAAAGTATCTTTATTGAGAAAAGTCACTCTGGTCCCTTCACTAGGGTCCCTTCACTGCCCAGCTCCGACTTTGGCACAATTCATTGCAAGCGAAGCGAAGTCTCAAGTAATGTGGCCCTCTGGTGGAAAAGCCTGCACCACGTCCTGCCCGCCCGAATCGCACATAAACTAACAGCTCCTGAAAACATGCACTGCAAGGCTTCGGCACAACTTTCATAAATACGCAGCGGGATTTTAATCACCAGGCAAGCGTGGTGGCATGCAGCCATATCAGCAAGATGTTGCTGCCACAAGAACGGGATCCTTCCCTTTCAGCATTATCGTGCACTAAAACAACAACAAATAATGCCCCATGCTCTTCGCTTCCACGACACTCCACATTCAGCACACACCAAGGGTCTACAAAAAGGTCCCCCTCTGAAAACAGCCCTTCATTTGTTTAAAAACAAACAGGAAACAAAACAAACTTACCTGCTGTTGTTGCAGATGCAGCAGTTCTACTGTGCTTACTTCAGTGCTCGTGTCACCACTTGATCTTCCATCTCTGCTGCCAGCATCTAATTGGCTGCTTAGAGTGCTCATTCCATTTTGATTCATTGAACTGTTGCTTATTGTCTCTGTCGCAGATTCCTGCATCATGACTTAATACCTAAAAGTGATTAAGAAGTATCAATTAACACACGCGTTACACCTTCACACTTCCATTATCAAGATGTCCCTCTCTGCCAATTACACAGACAGCATCTTTAGAAGAAGAAAAAAGCCTCACAGAGCCGTTTACCAAGAAATGCAATGCAAACTCTGCTTTCATACAGCTGCTAATCACTGGAATTATGATTTCTATGAGCAAGCTTTGTGTGCTTACATTTAACGGCCAAAATAACACACCATGCACGCAGCATGGTCAATAGCATTTATGAACGACTACGTTTTAAAGTCTACCTATAAAACCAGTTTAAGTGAAGGCACGATTTCACACACTGCTCTATATTTCCTATTATCTAGCTTTGACAACCATGGATGACTATACAGCCTTATTTAAAATATTCACTATCTTGATTCTGTCAGAATTTTACAGCATATCTTATGCAAGGCTGTTGTTTAATGATGCACAGCTAATCATACAAAATTAAAATTTTGTAAGGGTGTTACAAATCATATGGTATCAACCAATGATAAATAGTATAATGGGCTTCTCCTTTTTTGTGACTAAATAAAATTTTGCCTCGGAGGCATTTTAAGAAAAAGCTCCTGCTGCAAACACGTCAGATATTGCCTATTTTTTTAATCAAACGCCTGATATTCATTTATTTTTCTGACATTTAAAACATTTAATACTGTCCTTCCTGGGAAGTAATTAAGCTTATGCATGAGCAGCAATCAAACTGTTCACTTGAAGATGACTTAAAACTCAATTTTAACATAGGCAAATAAATGAAAGATATAAAATTAATTTTCCAGGCATGTATTAGATATGAAAGCTGGAAATAAAATCTATCAAGAATATCACTAATGATTGTGCTAAAAACAGCATAAATTATGCATATTACCTTCTCTACAGTAATAAATGTTTTATCATTTTCACTGCATAAATATACTGTACTTTCAGGATAGCAATGAGATGTCCTGCCAAGATCAGTTGAAATCTTTGCAGTAAATAAAGAACCAACGTGCCCTTACAAACCAGAATTTCAAGGCGCATTTTGTATCTGTAATATGGAAAGGTCAGCGTCTCTTCTCAGAGCCACCAAAGTCCTCTCCTGTTCTCGCAGGGTCAGAATGCAGCTCCCTTCCTTCATCCTCACTCCCGACCTACTGACAAGAGTCCTCACAACAACCTGGCTGAGCTGTGATTTTAAAAAACACCTCTGAAGGGAGAGGGACGTGCAAGCAAACTCAGGAAAGGAAACAAAGCTTGCTGTTTAGCTTAATTATTTAACTGAGCTATTTTGTCCATTGCAAAGTATGCGCAACTGCCTTTCCTTAAAAAAAATAATAAAAAAAAAAAAAGGCAGGAAAAGGATCATTACAACTTCAACTATTTGCATGGGATATTAATTAAAATGCAGTGTGAGTTACCACAAACAAGCTCCTACAAGATAAAGTATAAGTATATATTATGTGAAACATGTTAAAATAGCAAAAGATGAGTTATTTAAGGATGGTCTGGTCAGAAATAAACAGGATGCAAAAAGCCTAAACACAAACACAGTTAACATAAAGGAGAGCAGCTGTTATAGCCCAGTAAACAACAGCAGCACCAGATGTGTTTATGAAGAAACAGTCCTCCTAAAACACTTATGAACATCAGCAAAGAAAAATAATAGAAATGGAAAATGTGATACAAGCAGTGATGAATTTTACAAGGCAAAAACAAAGCTAATACTCTTTTCAGAGATTAGGCAGCTAATAAGTATTCAAATTAGGCATAAATTTTACATGTACAATGTTTAAAATATTCAGAGAAAAGGGTCTGATTGCCCTTAGTAGTTATATGAAAATTCTAATGCGGATATGCCACAACTGTGGAAGCAGACAGCCCTTTCCGATTTTTACAATATTTACTTTCAATAAAAGGACGTGTACATCAGAGTGGAAATTTATTTGAAACTTCATCAGCTGTATCGTTACAAGGATTTGGAAATTTGGGAAATTCAAACGTTAATCCTCTTTTAGTGAAACAAAGATTTAACTAACAGACAGGTTCATCTTTTACAAATTCAAACATTAGACAATAACAGTGGTACATTTAGCCAGGCGCATTAAAAGGGCAAAGGGGGGGTAAATGTTAGATAATCAAAACATTACAAAACACCCAGAACTGTAATAAATAAATACACCATCCCTCCTGTTTTTACATCTCTCTGATTGTTTCATTACAATTAACAAAGAAGGGTTAAATGTCTTCCAGTTCATATTAACCAAAGTGTTTTATGTCTTGTGGATTTTGTATCCTCGCAAAGCCCCAGAGTGTAGTTCAGGCTCTACATTTAAAGTTAAAGTGCCTGTGAGCCAGCAAAATAGGCTTTAACATAACATGACCAGTAACACCACTCTGGCAATAGAAAACAACAAATCCGATCCAACAGCTGGGTACAGACAGAATGGAACTACAGAGTAACAATACTAGAAAGGGCAATTTATTTGGAAGTGAAGTGAAGAAACACTGAAGTATTTTTATGAAGATAAAAGAGACCATATAATTTTATGTTAAAAATAAAGCGTGGGGGGTGTTTCTCTAGTTTTAAAATGATATTTTTAAGAACACTAAAACTTTGGCTAGAGCAGTACACTGTGTTGATTGTCCTCAGCCCCCTGCTCACTGTCAGCAGCTGAAAAAGGGCTGCTAGCGAAAGCAAAAGCATAGAATCTTTCTTTTCCCTTCTTTTCTTTTGCATAGACGTACATATATACGTGAGTCTACACACATGTGTATGTACTATCAAAAATTTAATCCTCTAAATCCTCACAAACTGAAGCACTGAAAACATCTAAACAAGGATGATTTCTAATGTCTATGTATCAGTATCAGAGTTATTGGTAGCAAAATAATTTGAACCTGCAACATCTCACTGAGCAAACTAATGTACTTTTTTTCTTGTTTTTACAATAGCAGTGCAGACTGTTACCAAAATGAGCATAAATAAACACACAGGAAATAGACAGGTATCAGCCAGACACTAAGGCTGTAAGTTTGGAAATTCAAATAGGACAAGAAAAAATATACAGGTCCCTGTTTACATACATTTATACACATTCATACTTTCTAATCCTTCTCTTTTCTCTTGCTGTCACACTCGCTGTCAGTCATGAGCATGCCTACACAGGCACACATGCACACACGCACCCACATTCACAGACACATTCACCAGCACCTACTTCTGTCGTGATTCTGCAACTCTTGGCGCCAAAGGTGCAATACAAGCTTTGCTACCCGGTATTTTAAACAAAGGTATGGGGAAAATATTTCCTGCTGTCTGCAAGACAGAATGAAATTGTAGATAATTTTAGAGTGTGGTTGCACTGCAGGTTGAATACCTAATCCTGTCAGGGTAGCCAAGCCATCACCCATACCAAAAAAAGAAATACTCCACCTTGTTGAGTTAGAAGCTCAGCCTGACTTTTCTCCCCTGCAGACCTGGACATTTTCTATGCGCCGTGCGCCCACACGTGCACGCGTGTGTGCTTTAAGCTGGCAAGTCACTGTACAGATACTTATTCTCTACACCACTTCCCTTTTGAAACATTAAACTGACACTGGAACTGACTGCACAAGATTGCATTTTCTCTTCCTAAACAACTTGAATTGAAAGGTTACTTAGTGTAACAATATTTACTTGCAGAATTGTGTTGTTACCAGGGGTATAATGGATGGTGGCTATGCAGGTTTACGCAAGAATGAGTGAAGCATGAGGCATTAGCCATGTGTTTGACATGTTTCAAATTGCTATAATCCAGCATTAAACACACCCAGCAATTCATGCCATTTCTTGCAGCCATAATCTTGAATAAAGCGTGCACAACCACTTATTATATAAATTAGTATATGACTCCCTGTTATAGTCACAACAGTGCTTTTGTGTTTATTTTGCATCAAGACGGGGTCTTTTATTTGTACAAATAGCAGGATAGCGCGCGGTGCCGCAATTAAACCTCCTCGGTTTATGACGGGGTGCGTGTCATACCCGGCTGGCAGGGCCTGCGGTGCCGGCGCGGCCCGGGCCGGGCCCAGGCCCGGCGGGAAGGGCCCGGCGGGAAGGGCCCGGACCTGGGCCCGGCCCGGGGCAGCCGCGGCAGCGGCGCCGGCGCGGCCGCCAGGGGGCGGCGCGGCGCGCGCGGCTCGGCCTCGGCGTGCCCAGCACGTGCCGCTCGCGCGAGGCCCGGCCAGCGCGGAGCCGCGCGCGGCCCCGGAGCGGCGCGCGCCGGCGGCGGGAGCGCGCGGAGCGGGCGCTGCCCGCGGGAGCCCCTCGGGATGAGCCCCTCGGGGGGAGCCCCTCGGGAGGAGCCCCTCGGGAGGAACCCCTCGGGAGGAGCCCCTCGGGAGGAACCCCTCGGGAGGAGCCCCTCTGGAGGAACCCCTCGGGAGGAGCCCCTCGGGAGGAGCCCCTCAGGGCGGGCCCGCGCCCCGCGCCTCGCGCCATGGCCCCCGCGGCCGGAGCGGCTGCCCGCACAGCGCCGCTGCCTCGCTTCCCTCCGTCAGACACAGCCCAGCCTGCGGCCTTTTGAAACCGGACCGTGATGTAAAAGCAGAGGTGAGGAGCTGGGCTTAAATAATAGTAACTTCTGTGCTCTGCTGGAATTAATTCATCATTGACACAAGGCACAATGCATCTGAAGACTTGCGCTGGTGAACGCTAAAAGCCTTTAATACTTAAGATTGCTTAATAAATCAAAATGCCAAATATTAAGGACATAGCTGAATGTATGAGAACAAAACATTTGGAAAGCTAAGAGAACGTTTGTAAAGATGTTTTGGTATTTTTTTTTATTTTATCCAAAATAGCTTTGAAAGCTTGAGTTAAGCAGAGACAAGTCACTGCATAATTTTAAAATACATACCTATGTTAATGTGCTTAAAACACTATTAGGTCAAACACCATTGTAATACTGTAAAATAAAGTATCTGTATTAGTAGGTGTAAAATAAAGTCAGTATATTAATGGTTTAACACACTAGTGTCTGCTCAAATAAGTTTTCCTGGTAAAAATGTGAAATATGCCCAAACATCTTGTCCTGGAAGTTCTTTCAGAAAAACAGAGCTTCCAGTCCTACATTACAGGACCTA